>NC_138558.1:34816837-34981837 GCF_964273705.1 Natrix helvetica | reverse complement strand
AGTGTGGTTATTTCAAAGTCTTTCCATTTTGTATATATCATATTCTCTCAGAAGTTATCATATAGAAAAGTAATCTGTATGATAACTTGTTGTTTTAATGGTACTTGCTTGAAACAGAAATACCATTCTTGGCAAAACGTTCATTTTATCATAGAAATTCTCACCAACTGTGACAATAGTAATTTATCCCATCTGAACATGTCCTTCTTTATATTATCCTAATTCTTATCATAATTATTCTGGTATAACACAATTCATATTTGTTTCTTCTCATCCTCAGTATTAAAATTGGCTTTGTTTCCATCAGTTTCTTTTGTTTTCCAATGGTCATATTTTCAGTTAACATCCTTTTATTTTTAAAGCGATGTAATAGACCAAATTCCATTAAATGTTACATTAATATTTCTTATTATTTCCAGAAGATCTTCCAAGATTACCACCAAGCCATCAGCAATGGCATAATTTATATATATTTTTTCTTCTAATGTTGTGGTGGCACCGTGGTTAGAATGCAGTACTGCAGGCTACTTCTGCTGACTACTGGCTGCCTGCAATTTGGCAGTTCTCACCAGGCTCAAGGTTGACTCAGCTTTCCATCCTTCCAGGTTGATAAAATGAAGATCCAGATTGTTGGGAGCAATATGCTGATTCTGTAAACCGCTTAGAGAGGGCTGTAAAACACTATGAAGTGGTATATAAGTCTAAATGCTATTGCTATGCTATTGCTAAACTTACTACAGCAATTGTCTCATTTCACTTTATATATCTATTCAACCCTTTCAAACATAAACTAAATAACAATAGTGGCAAGGGACATCTTTGTCTAGTAATTTTATATATCTCACAAGGTTTGTTAATTCCCCATTTATAATTTTGTGTGCTTTTTGTGAAATATAAATGAGTTTTATTAGTTTGATAGAACTTTCAGAGTCTATATCTTCCAAAGTTTTGAGCAACAAAGTCCAGTTCATGTAGTCAAATGCTTTTTTTGCATCAAGAAAAAACAATGCTGCTTTCCCCCCATTACGTTACTACAAATATTCCAAAATAACCAATACATTTCTAATATTGTCCCTCAGTTATTTTTTTGATAAAACCACACTGATCTTTATGAATAAAGTCCTATAAAATCATCTTCATTATCTCAGCTAAAATAATAATAAATAGCTATTATCATATGTATTTACGAACATTATTCAGTAACAATATCAGGTAAAAATACATTTTCTGAGGATTTTATTTATTTTTCTAAATGTAATATCAAAGTTAAAAATTGTATTTGGCTACTTTCCCTCTAAGAAAATGGCACTGAAACATCATTGTGAAATCCCATTCATGTAGCATAATTAAGAAAAATCTAGAGAAAAGTAAATATTATAACACTAAGACTATTTTAATATAAATGTAATATTATAATAGTATTTTAATGATTAAGCACACTTACTTAATTGAAGACTTTATTGGAAAAATCAAATCAAATTGTTATCCCTTCCAGGTTTCCTCTTTAACAGCAAAACATAAGTGAAAATACTTATACTCAATTAGCCACATTACAGGTTAAGTTTCATGCTGCATATTGCTTTAGACCTGATCTGTAACAGGAAATCAATTGTGTTCAATTTTTTTGGTATAGTTTGCTATGTCACAGTAGTAACTCCTTGATTTTAACTCTACCTGAGCCTCCTATAATTTTGTAAATGTCAAACTTAAAGACTTGAAAACTATCATAATGATGAAGCTGTTAAGGCCAACCTCTTCAATACGTTCTTCAGCTCAGTCTTTGTTGACAATAATGGCTGCTGGCCCCCCCCATTTCCTAGTCATACCATAACAAATTATAACGATTTACTACATACTGATTTTACAGTAGATAATGTTGAAACGGCACTACATAACCTAAAGCCATCTTTATTTATTGGCCCTGATGAATTATGTGCCTACTTTTTGGGAAAGCTTGTCACTGTTCTAGCCAAACCTCTATGCGCAATCCATGAGGCATCTTTCTGAATCAGCTCCTTGCCTGACTTATGGTCATTAGCACTGGTCATACCTATTTTTTCAAAAGGAGACCCTAATCTTGTAGAAAATTACAAACCAATCTCACTGTGTTGCATCATTGTAAAGTCATGGAAATAAATTATAAACCAATCCATCAACCTCCACTTAAACAAAAAAACAACCTACTTTCTAACAAGCAGTTTGGTTTCAGGAAAAATTTGTCCTGAAATCTGCAACTCCTATACTGCAGAAACATTGGAACCACACATCCTGACCAGAATAAAGCAATAGACACAATTTACATAGACTTCTGCAAAGCCTTTGATTCAGTGGTGCACGACAAACTACTGGTAAAACTAATTTCTTTTTTTTTTAAACAAAGTTTTATTGTTTTTTTAAAAAAAATAATAAGGAAAAGGGTATTGGAGTAGGTTACAAATTTTGGCAGTTACAATGTGTGAAGGGTATCCCTGCCCCCTGTACTCATAGTATTCATTTAAACAAATAATTCAATATTACATAGTAGTAATTTGTCAGCATATAAATTCATATAAAAGTTTCAATCAATTTGTATAAAGCCGATTTCCTTTCATTTTTGTGATCTGAGTTTTCTTGGTATTGCCCCTTCTCCCCCCAGCAGCAGAGCTCCGGCCCCTCCCGTGTCTTGTATGTCGGGTGTAAGATCATCAGGTACATTTAGGAGTGCTTAATTTTTTTCCATAAAGGCCTGTGCCTCTATGGTTGTGTTGATTCTAACTCTAGTATCCTCCCAGAAAATTAACATACCTTCAGGCATCAACCATCTAAACCACACCCCTTTCTGGTAAAGCTTCTTCGCTAATTGCGAATTATTTTTTTTCTTTTCTCTCTCACTTTCTTAGGGATCTGTTTCAGAATGGTTATTTCTCTATCTTGATATTTCAACACTTGCCCTCTTTGTGCACTCAGAATCTCATCTCTTGTGGTCTTTCTGAGAAATTTAATATGTACCTCCCTGGGAACATTATGTGTTCTAGCATATGCTGAATTTACTCTATAAACCAGGTCCAGTTCCCACCCCATATGTTGTTTTTCTTTCTGTATATATTCAGCCAAGATGTTTGTCATGATGTCCCTTAAATCTTCATCATCTGCCTCCACTACATTTTGGAACCTAAGAAAAAAGGACATTCTTTCAAATTCTGTTTTCATTTGGTGGATTTCAATCTCCTGGTTCCCCTTCTGAACCCCTTGCACCTCCCCCCTCATCTCAGCCGTCCCTCCCTCTAAAAGATCCAGTCTCTGTGTGTTTTTACTCGTCTGGTCTTGGTTTGCTTTCAGCTGTTCTCTCATCTCCTTCAGTTCACTTTTTATGTCCTCCTGTCCCTTTAAAATTTGTTGGAACATCTGTTGAAAGTCCATCTCAGCAGGTTTGGGTTGCATCAGTGATATTAACGTTTGTTGTCCGCTTGGACTTGAAACTAATTTCTTATGGAATATCTGGATACCTGCACAAGTGGATAGCCGTGTTCCTGTCAAACAGGAAACAAATAGTCAAAATAGGGAGGGTCCTATCAAATCTGGCACCAGTTAACAGTGCGTCTCTTAAGGCAGTGTTTTAGGACCCACATTTTTTCTGCTTTACATCAACAACCTATGCAGTCATATTGACTTCCGGTTCCGGCGGCTACGGCGACAGGCAAGCCTTTGCCTGCTCCCGCTCTCCCGGTGGGCTTCCCCCGCTTCTGGGGGGGCACAGGACGCCCCGGAGAGGTGTCCTGCCGAGGGAACGGCTCGCGGAGGGTCCTGGCGTCGGCGGCGGCTGGCGGGGGCTCCTCCGCCTCGTTCTAGGCACTGGGGAGCAGTATCGGAGGGCGCCCGTGTGCGCGCGCCTCGCCCCATGCCGATCGGAGAACGCGCTATTGAACGAAGCAGCGGCAATATGGTGAGAGGCTGCCCTTCTCCATTCCCTCTATCTTAAATTTATGGACCCTTCAGCATCTTTTTAAGAAAAAAAAGTTAAACTTTCGGACTTTTGCCAGAGGTGCGGCTAGAGGGAGGGGGATTTTCCCCCCTCCCTTGGACAAGCGGCTTGAGAAGATTTTGCTTTCGCCCTCAGGGGAAGGAGGAGGGGGGAGAGCCAACTAATGATGCCTCACCCTTATAAAAGTGACTTTCATCGGACTTAGCTCCAGAATCCATGGGTGAACTGAGAACTTTTTGAATTTTTAAAACTTTATTATGCCTCTGAGCCCAAAGCTGGCAGGGCAAGATGGCACACTTCCGTTGTCTTCATGAACTGTGAAACCTGACTCCACCTCTAAAATTCAGGCTTCCGGTCTTTGTCTCCGAGCCACCCAGAGGAATCTTTTGTGGATTGTTCTTCTTTGAACTCTTTGGGGAAAAAACTTTCATCTACTGCTAGACTGACTAAAGAAATCCCCATCTGTTTGGATCCTCTGCCTTCTGGATTCGCCTGCCTGCTCTACTTCTCCAGCTGCCCAGTCTCTATTTTGACAGACTTCCTTGCTTTAAAAACCATGCCTCCAAAAAGACCACCTCCTGGAAAGCCTGGATTTGCTACTTCTGCCCCAACGTCTGCAACGTCTAGCCCAGCTACACAGTCAAAGATAACAGAACTGATGCAACCCAAAACTACAGAGATAGACTTTCAACAAATGCTTCAACAAATTCTACAGGGCCAGGAGGAAATTAAGAAACAGTTAAGGGAAATGAAAGATGAAATTAAACAGAACCAAGCCCAAATCTTTAAGAACTCACAGAGACTGGACCTTGTGGAGGGTGGGGTGGCGGAGGCGAGGGGGGGGGTAGAGGCTTTACAGAAGGGGAACAAAGAACTTGACATCCAACAAATGAAAATAGAGTTTGAGAGAATGTCCTTTTATCTTAGATTTCAAAATGTAATAGAAGCAGATGGGGGAAACATAAGGGACATTATGACTAATATTTTAGCTGAATACATACACAAAGATAAACAACAGATGGATTGGGAGATAGACCTAGCTTATAGAGTGAATTCAGCATATGCCAGAACACATAATGTACCCAGAGAGGTTCACATTAAATTTCTTAGGAAAACCACAAGAGATGAAATACTGGGTGTGCAAAGGGGGCAAACATTGACATACTGTGATAGGGAGATAACCATTCTAAAGCAGATTCCCAAAAAAATTAGGGAAAAAAGGAAAAATTATTCGCAATTGGCGAATAAATTATACCAGAAGGGGGTGTGGTTTAGATGGTTGATGCCTGAAGGAATGCTAATATTCTGGGAGGAGACAAGAATCAGAATTAATACACCCATAGAGGCACAGGCCTTTATGGAAAAAAACAAAGTCAACCTAGAAAAAAAAAAAAACCTATGCAGTCATATTAAAAACATCTGTGTCCTCTTTGCCGATGATGTAAAATTATTTAATACCATTGACAATGCTGCTGCCTTACAAAGCGACCTTGACTATGTTTCAGACTGGTCACACACTTGGCAACTCTACATTTCAACTAATAAATGCTTTGTCCTACACATTGGCAATAAACATCAGAAACCAAATACAAGTTGGGCGGAAATGAACTTATAGACGACCCTCACTCTATCAAGGATTTAGGAGTACTCATGTCAAACAATCTAAGCCCCAGAGCTCACTGTAACATCATTGCCAAATAGTCATTAAGAGTTGTTAACCTAATTTTGCAAAGCTTTTTCTCTGGTAACATGGCATTGCTAACAAGGGCATACAAAACCTTTGTCAGACCAATTCTTGAACACAGCTCGTCTGCCTGGAACCTATACTGCATATCGGATATTAACATGATTGAGCGGTCCAGAGGTACGCATTTCATACCTCTGAACCACTCAACTCTACTCCTATGCTCACCATAGAATTCTTTATGCCACCAGGCTTGAAATTTTAGGCTTGGACAATCTGGAATTGCGCCGCCTGCGGTCCAATCTAAGCATTGTACACAAAATTGTCTGCTACAACATCTTGCCTGTCAATGACTTCTTCAGCTTCAACCACAATAATACACGGGCAAACAACCGATACAAACTCAAGGTAAACCGCTTCAAAGTTGATTGCAGAAAATACGACTTCAACAACAGAGTGGTCACACCTGGAATGCTCTACCCCACTCCCTTGTTACAGCTTCAAATCTTTACAGTTTCAATCTCAAACTATCTACCATTCTTAAGAGTTAGTAAAGGGGGCATCAATAAGCACACCAGTGTGCCTACCATCTCTGTCTTACAGTGCCCATTTATCTGTATTTACTTCCTTTGCAAATAGCACTTAGACTTATATATTGCTTCACAGTGCTTTGCAGCTCTCTTTGAGTGGTTTTACAGAGTCAGCATATTGCCCCCAACAAACTGGGTCCTCATTTTACCCACCTATAAGGATGGAAGGCAGAGGTGTTATTCAGCAGGTTCTGACCAGTTCTGGAGAACTGGTAGTGGAAACTTTGAGTAGTTCAGAGAACTGGTAAATACCACCTCTGACTGGGCCCACCCCAATCTATTCTCTGCCTTCCGAGTCCCAGCTGATCGGGAGGAAATGGAGATTTTGCAGTATCCTTCTCCTGGAGTGGGGAAGGAATTGAGATTTTACAGTATCCTTCCCCTGCCACGCCCACCAAGCCACATCACACCTATGAAGCCACGCCCACAGAACCGGTAGTAAAAAAAATTAAATTCCGCCACTGGAGCACATGTATGATGTTGTTGCCATTACTGAAACTTTGGGGAATGAAACTCCTGACTGGAACTCCTAACTGGAAACTGCTCAAAAGATATAAGTTATTCACAAGAAACATACCTAACGAAAGAGGAGGTGGGATTGCATTATATGTAACAAATCTACAGAAATGAATAAAACCAAGGATAAAAGCCTTCTTAAATGGGTTAATATAGAAGGGGGATAAGAGTGACATTGATAGCGATAACAATTAATCAGTAATTAATTCGGTAACAATAAACAATCCATAATCAGGCTTACCTCTAGAAATTGTGGGTGCTCCATCATTTGCTATTTTCAAAAAGAGAGTTGACAGTCATTTGTCCAGAATGGTAGAGGGATTGGATTAGAGTAGAAGAATTCCAAGGTCCCCTTCATCTATTATTCTATGTTCTAAGATGTTGCATTAGAAATAGGGAGACCCATTTAATCACATATGCTCAATTATGAAAGCTATCTTGGTGATTTTGAAACAATTACTTTTCCTATCCCAATCTATATCACAGGGATTTTACTGAGAAAAATAGGAAAGAGCATTGCAAATATGTCTAAATATTTTTTTTAAATGCTGTTTCATATAACCATTGTTTTTTTTGCTTCTCTTCATAAATATGCATTACTGTTACCCATTACTATTCTACTTTTGCATGTCCTAGCTTTTGCTATCCATTTCCATCCTTTAGTAAGCAATTTTCCACAGTACATGTGATATGCTTCCTTTACTTTTTCATCATTAATCTGTAATTTTCAACAATCCACCCTTCTATTCTGGTAGAGCACCACAATTACCTTGGTCTTCAATCCATTTATTTTTAGATCCATATATCTTGTTGCATCATACTGTCTGTCTTATACTGCAAATCATTTTAGTTGTCATCCAAGAGTACAGGATGGTCCTCTTGTAAAAAATACACACATTTTTAAATTAGCATAGCATCATTCATGCAGTTCATGTGCAGAAATGACAAAAGGATCTTACTCTTAGCCAGAGCTTAATCTCTTGCTGAATATTCCATGTTTTGTTTCCTTTGTATACAAATAATTTTATGTCCTGCTTCTTTTCAGAAAACTGAAAAAAAATATACAGGGTGATTTCTTTTGGCTGAGAGTGAGCTGGATTCAAAATATATTAATTTTCAATATCTGGTTTCAGTCCAACACTTTCATTACAACACCACACTGATTTTTTTATGACTGAAGAGGTTTTAATACTGTTTAAGAAGCTCTTTTTTATGCTGGCATTTGATATTCATCTGTTGTACCCTATCCTATTTATAGCTGCAGCCTGAACAAAGGCACTATTAAATTCTTTCACTGAATACTTTGAAAATAAATGCAATGGCTAGGCTGCTAAACCATACTGCGAACTGTTTAGGGATTATTATTTTTTTGTGAATTGTGGGGATGCAGGCACTGTAATTTGTAAATCAAAATTCATGACTTTTTTATTGGTTGCTTCAGACAATTGTGGATATTCAAAAGGGTATTATTAATTAACTGCAAAATAACTCATGAGAATTTTTATTTTGCTTTTGTAATATTTGGATACAAAATTCATATGTCTCTTAATGCATTTGAATTACCCCTGATTCTGTGTCTATCTTCAGTGGAAAATACTTCTTGGTTACTGTATTTTGATTCTATTGCATCTGTTTATTTGCTAAATACTTCAGTAATGATCACACTTAAAATGTCAGCAAAGACAGTTGATAGCATAGAACATTTTTTTATCACATTTCCTCCTATTCTTTATTTTGTTCATATCTTGAACAGCTCAGGGAAAATAATAAGCATCTGGTTGTTTGGAATAATGCTTTTCTGAAATTTAGGCAGTTATTTTCGGATGTTCAAGGAATTCTATTACTACTAACAACGATGTTAAACATATTAATAGCAATGCAGTTTCTATTTCTTATTCGTTGTTTACTAAAAATGAATCATAATTTTCTCATTCAGCTCATATGATTGCAGAAATGAATATATTGGATACCAAATTGTGGAAATATTATGCATTTTGTTAAACAGAATCTAGAATTTTTGAAGATAGCATTGCAGGACCATCAATATAATGTGAATTGGAGATAAATAGGGCCATTCTAAATATCTTGTCAGAAGCCATTTAGCAACAACAGTGGAGCCTACATGAAATATGTTCTTATTTTAACTTTGTAAGGCACCCTGAGTCATCTTTTATTACTTAATAATAATTGTCTTCTTATATTTATCTATTCAGCTAGATACGTAAAGGTAAAGGTTCTCCTTGCACATATGTGCTAGTCGTTCCTGACTCTAGAGGGTGGTGCTCATATCTGTTTCAAAGCCAAAGAGACAGCACTGTCCAAAGACGTCTCCATGGTCATGTGGCTGGCATATCTAAACACTGAAAGTGCACAGAATGCTGTTACCTTCCCACCAAAGATGCTCCCTATTTTTCTACTCTCATTTTTACATGCTTTCCAACTGCTAGATTAGTAGAATCTGGGACAAGTAATGGGAGCTCACTCCATTACTCGGTGATAGGGATTTGAACCACCGAATTGCCAACATTTTTTTTTCCAAAAAAATTTATTGGTTTTTTAAAACATTTATAAGGAAAAGGGTAGGTGGAATGGTTACAAATTTTGGCAGTTGCAAGTGTGGCAGACGCCCCCTCCCTCCAAACTCATAAGATACATCTAAGTATAAAACATTAATACATGGTCATAAAAAATCAGCATATTAATTCTAAAGAAAAAAGTTTTCAATCAATTTGTATAGTTATGATATATAGTCTAGATATAATTTCATTATAACTTTCGGTCTGTTTATAACAATGTGGTTTTCTTATTCATTTTTGTGATCTGAGCTTTCTTGGTGTTGCCCCTTCTCCCCCCGCTGGCAGAGCTCCGGCCCCTCCCGTGTCCTGTGTGACCATTGTAGAGTCTTCTGTTTTTTCTAGGTTCGCTTTATTTTTTTCCATAAAGGCCTGTGCCTCTATGGGTGTATTGATTCTGATTCTTGTCTCCTCCCAGAATATTAGCATTCCTTCAGGCATCAACCATCTAAACCACACCCCCTTCTGGTATAATTTATTCGCCAATTGCGAATAGTTTTTCCTTTTCTCCCTAATTTTTTTGGGGATCTGCTTCAAGATGGTTATCTCCCTGTCATGATATGTCAATGCTTGCCCCCTTTGTACACCCAGAATTTCATCTCTTGTGCTTTTCCTAAGGAATTTAATATGGACCTCCCTGGGTACATTGTGTGTTCTGGCATATGCTGAATTCACTCTATAAACCAGATCTATCTCCCATTCCATCTGCTGTTTATCTTTGTGTATGTATTCAGCTAAAATATTAGTCATAATGTCCCTTGTATTTTCCCCATCTGCTTCTATAACATTTTGAAATCTAAGATAAAAGGACATTCTCTCAAACTCTGTTTTCATTTGTTGGATATCAAGCTCTTTGTTTCCCTTCTGCAGAGCCTCTACCCCCCCCTCGCCTCCGCCACCCCACCCTCCACAAGGTCCAGCCTCTGTGAGTTCTTATAAATTTGAACTTGATTCTCTTTAATTTCTTCCTTCATTTCTTTTAATTGTTTCTTAATTTCTTCCTGGCCCTGTATGAGTTGCTGGAGCATTTGTTGCAAGTCCATCCCTGTACTCTTAGGTTGCATCAGTTCTGTAATCTTTGACTGTGTGGCAGGACTGGATGTTGCAGATGTCGGTACAGAAGTAGCAAAGCCAGGTTTTCCAGGGGGTGGTCTTTTTGGAGACATGGTTTATAAAACAAAGAGATCAGTCAGTGTAGAGACTGGACAGCTGGAGAAGTAGAGCAGACAGATGAGTCCAGGAGGCAGAAGATCCAAACAGGTGGGAGTTTCTTTAGTCAGTCTAGCAATAGAGAAGGGTTTTCTCTCCAAAGAGTTCAGGAAATAACAATCCACAAGAGATTCCTCTGGGTGACACGGAGACAAAGACCGGAAGCCTGAATTTTAAAGGTGGAGTCAGGTTTCACAGTTCATGAAGACAACGGAAGTGTGCCATCTTGCCCTGCCAGCTTTGGGCTCAGAGGAATAGGAAAATTTTAAAAGTTCACGAAGTTCTCAGGTCATCAATAAGTTCTGGAACTAAGTCCAATGAAAAACACTTTTACTGGGGTGAGGCATCATTAGTTGGCTCTCCCCCCTCCTCCTTCCCCTGGGGGCGGGAGCAAAATTTTTTCAAGCCGCTTGTCCAAGGGGGGGGGAAATCCCCCTCCCTCCAGCCGCTCCTCCAAGAAAATCCGAAAGTTTAACTTTTAAAGTTACTGAAAAGTCCATCAACTCAAGAGAAAAGGAATGAAGAGAGGAAGCACCTCACCATACCGTCACTGCTTCCTTCAGTTTTGCGTTGTCCGATCGGCATGGAGCGAGACGCAGGCGCGCCCTCTGAGATTGCTCCCCGGTGCCTGGAGCAAAGCGGAGAAGCCCCCACCAGCCACCGCCGGTGCCAGGGCCTTCCGCGAGCCGCTCCCTCGGCAGGACGCCTCTCCGGGGCGTCCTGTGCCCCTCCAGAGACGGGGAAGCCCACCGGAGAGCGGGAGCGGGCAAAGATCTTGCCCGTCGCCGTAGCCGCCGGAACCGGAAGTCCGAATTGCCAACATTTCTGATCAACAAGGTCAGCCACTGCATCCCTCATTCAACCAGATAGTAATATATAATTGTAGATTTATTATATACAATATAGATTGTATAATTGTACAATTTTTCCTTCATATATTTACCCACTTAGCCAACCCAAACTCTTCTCAAAATATATTTTAAAGATTTCCAGAGATGTAGAGAAAGAGTAGGTTTTAGGTTTAGGTTTATTGGACTTATATGCCACCCTTCTCCCAAAGGACTCAGGGCGACGTACAACATAAAAACACATATTACAAAAGTTAAAAGAATGATTAAATAAAATATACAAAAAACCCAATAGACATTTACAATAAGATTTAGAAATTAAATTAAAATTAACAATTAAAATTAATAATTTATTTTATTCAGGCCAGGCCAGGTTGCTGGAAAAGCCAACTTTTTAGGGCACGCCGGAAGGACCGGAGGTCAGGAATTATGTGAAGCTCTGGGGGCAGCTCATTCCAAAGGGAAGTCGCTCCCACAGAGAAGGCTCTCCCCCTGGGGGTCGCCAGCTGACACTGCCTGGCCGACGGCACCCTGAGGAGGCTGACTCTGTGGGATCATACTGGACAGTGAGAGGCTACTGGTGGCAGTAGGCGGTCTCGCAAGTACCCTGGGCCTAAGCCATGGAGTGCTTTAAAGATCATAATTAACACCTTGAATCGCACCTGGAAAAAAACCGGTAAACAGTGCAGGCCGCATAAAAGGGGTGTAATATGGGAGCACCTAGGTACCCCCATGACAACCTGCATGGCCGCATTCTGGACCAGCTGAAGCCTTCGGGTGCTCTTCAAGGGAAGCCCCATGTAGAGAGTGTTACAGTAGTCCAGGCAAAAAAGGACGAGGGTGTGAGTGACTGTGCACAGGGCATCCCGATTCAGGATGGGACACAACTGGCATACCAGGCAAACCTGGTAAAAGGCCCCCCTGGTCATGGCCATCAGGTGTTCTTCTAAACTAAGCCACTTATCCAGGAGGACTCCCAGATTGCGAGCCTTCTCTGAGGGAGCTAAAATTTCTCCCCCTATCATCAAAGATGGCACAAGATGCACAAATCAGGATGATGGGAACCACAGCCACTCAGTCTTGGAGGGATTGAGCTTGAGCCTATTTGTCCCCATCCAGATCCCTACAGCCTCCAGGCATCGGAAGATCACGTCGAGGGCATCATTTGGGTGGTTTGGGATAGAGATGAAAAGTTGGGTATCATCAACGTATTGATGATGCCGTACCCCAAAACCATGGATGATCTTGCCCAGCGGTTTCATGTATATTTTGAACAGGAGGGGTAAAAGAACCGACCCCTGGGGCACCCCACAAGTGAGGCACTTTGGGGTCGATCTCTGCCTTCCAATCAACATGAATTGTGATCTATCCGACAGGTAGGAGGAGAACCACCACAAAACAGTGCCCCCCACTCCCAACCCTCTGAGTTGTCGTAGTAGGATACCATGGTTGATGGTATTGAAAGCCGCAGAGGTCTAATAGGACCAGGACAGAGGAACAATCCTTGTCCTGGGCCCGCCAGAGATCTTCAACCAATGTGACCAATGCCGTCTCCGTGCTGTACCCGGGCATGAAACCTGACTGAAATGGATCCAGATAGGCAGCTTCGTCCAGGTACTGGGGAAGCTGATGTGTTACCATACTCTCAACAACCTTCACTGCGAAGCGAAGGTTGCAGACCGGACAATAGTTGGCTAAAGAGGATGAGTCCAGGGAAGGCTTCTTAAGGAGGGACCTCACCACCGCCTCCTTCAAGGCAGTGAGAAATAACCGCTCTCTCAATGAAGTGTTGATAATCGCCTGGAGCCAGCCTTGTGTTACCTCTCAGGAAGCTGAAACTAACCAAGAGGGACACGGGTCCAGCACACAAGTGACAGCACTGAGCACTTCTGAGGTCAGTAAAATGAGGACCCAGATTGTTGGGGGCAATATGTTGATTCTGTAAATGGCTTCGAAAGTGCTGTAAAGTTGTATAAAAGTCTCAGTGCCATTGCTATTCTAGTACTCCTAATTATGAAACCAGAACTTTAATCACTTGCTGTCAATTCCACCATTCTTTTATAGACTTGAGCTTTTATAGAGCTCTTTTGATAGCACTTATTCCAAATTCACCAATCTTTCTCTTCACAATTGCTCTTACAGTATAAGCTAGACTACATTAAACATTGATTTAGTTCTCCTTCGGAAAAATGTCTCACCCATTTTCAGAAATCACCCAATTGAAAACTCAGGACTAGAAACTAGTTTGTGAGGTGTATTAGAACTCCTTCTGCATTCTATTAGCATGTGATACATGTCAATCAACCAGTTAACTTAACAGATGGTTGTATCTGCAGTTATAAGCTTCCATCAAAACCTGCTTCACTTTGCCCCACTCTATATTGAGTGATATGTAGCATATTTTTCCAAGCAGGTGACTCTTGTGAGAGAGAAAACCAAATTAGAAAAAAATCAGTCCCTAGCTTAACAATAAGTAAATGAGAAAGATATCATTTGCCAGCCCCATGATTTGATAGAATAGGATAAAAAATACAGGCAGCAACTTTTATGCCAAAATATTTTTGTGCTTTCTCAAAGACTTGAAAATACTGTTCTGTATAAGGCAATGGACAAAGTTTAAACAAGCTATAACCATATCTACTATCCCACCACCACCCTCTCTCTCTCTCTCTCTCTCTCTCTCTCTCTCTCTCTCTCTCTCTCTCTCTCTCTCTCTCTCTCTCTCCCTCCTTCTCTCTCTCTCTCTCTCTCTCACACACACACACACCTATCTGTCTATCATCCATCTCTCTTTCTCCCTCTCTCTCTCCATTCTCCTTTCATTTGATGACTGTCATTAGATTCCTGAAGTAGGTCTTTGTTACTTTAATGCAGTGCTTCTCAATTATTTTCTGTCATGCCCCCCCTAGGAAGAAGAAAACATTTCGCGCGCCCCCCACGCGACTGTAAATAGTATAATTTGTCTATAAAATTGTTATAAGTACACCTCTGCATAACATAGCACACCGGTCTTTCCTCGTCTCCCACCGTAGTCACATGCTTTCTTTCCTCTTTCCCTCTTACTTGTCTATCCTTCCTTCCACCCTCCCTTCCTCCTTCCCTTCCTTCCTGCCTCCCTTCCAGTTCCCTCCTTCCTCTTTCCCCCTGCCTGCCTGCCTTCTTTCCTCTTTCCCTATCCTCCTATCCTTCCTTTCTCCCTCCCTCCTTCCCTGCCTCCCTTCCAGTTCCATTCTTCCCTCCTTCCTTCTGCCTCCTTCCTGCCTGCTTGCCTTCTTTCCTCTTTCCCTCTTGCTTGTCTATCCTTCCTTCCACCCTCCCTTCCTCCTTCCCTTCCTTCCTGCCTCCCTTCCAGTTCCCTCCTTCCTCTTTCCCCCTGCCTGCCTGCCTTCTTTCCTCTTTCCCTATCCTCCTATCCTTCCTTTCTCCCCCCCTCCTTCCCTGCCTCCCTTCCAGTTCCATTCTTCCCTCCTTCCTTCTGCCTCCTTCCTGCCTGCTTGCCTTCTTTCCTCTTTCCCTCTTGCTTGTCTATCCTTCCTTCCACCCTCCCTTCCTCCTTCCCTTCCTTCCTGCCTCCCTTCCAGTTCCCTCCTTCCTCTTTCCCCCTGCCTGCCTGCCTTCTTTCCTCTTTCCCTATCCTCCTATCCTTCCTTTCTCCCTCCCTCCTTCCCTGCCTCCCTTCCAGTTCCATTCTTCCCTCCTTCCTTCTGCCTCCTTCCTGCCTGCTTGCCTTCTTTCCTCTTTCCCTCTTGCTTGTCTATCCTTCCTTCCACCCTCCCTTCCTCCTTCCCTTCCTTCCTGCCTCCCTTCCAGTTCCCTCCTTCCTCTTTCCCCCTGCCTGCCTGCCTTCTTTCCTCTTTCCCTATCCTCCTATCCTTCCTTTCTGCCTCCCTCCTTCCCTGCTTGCCTTCTTTCCTCTTTCCCTCTTGCTTGTCTATCCTTACTCCCTCCTCCCTTTCTTCCCTCCCTCCCTGCCAGCAGCTCCTCCAGCATCCCAGCTGGAAGCAGCAGCACAACAGTCGCCGTTACCAGGGGCGAAGGGGTGGCGGTGGCAAGATCGGGCGACCGCGGCCCCTTTGTCCCTTCCCCAACAGCGGCTGTTGCGCTTCCGCTTCCAGACGGAATGCTGGCGGTGGAGCTGCTGGCGGGGAGGCGAGCTACCTGTATAAAGACGCCACCGAGGGCATGGCAGAATATATCCCGGCTTGAAGTGGCAGCGCTGGGGACTGCTCAGAGACTCATCAGAGCCGCGGGCTGGAGCTGTGCAAAAAGTCTGCTTGGGCTGGGGGGGGGAGGGAGGGAAGCCTGGGACAGCCATGCTTCCCTCCCTCCCACCCCCACCCGAGCAAGCTTCTTGCACAGCTCCAGCCCGCGGCTCCAATGAAAATCCACAGTCCGAAGTGCTGCCACTTCCAGGCGGGATATATTATGCCTCGCCCACGCCGCCGCCGTTGCACCCAGATGGAAAGGGAGCCTTCGCGCCCCCCTTTATGGAGCCTCGTGCCCCCCCAGGGGGGGCGCCCCACTATTTGAGAACCGCTGCTTTAATGGAATGTTTAATCTTAGCATCTACACACAACACACACACACAGAGAGACTCATAAACAAATTCTGAATTATAGCATAAATGAACGGAAAGCATAGATGCAGAGAAAAATAAAATCATCACATGTCAATATATTGGAAATACATGTGTAATAAACACCAGTAATACTGCCTTAAATAAATGATTCAAAACGTTCTTTGCTAAAAAAAAATTCTGTGTTTTCTCATCTTTTGTTCTCTTTTCTGGTATATTTTTCTTAATAAGAAAAAGACAATATGGCACATTTTTCTGTAATTCAGACGTGAGCACATTATCCTGCTGGTTACAAAATGTATTATTCACTCTATTACTGAAACCACAGGCTACATTAGAATTTGACAAGTTATCCATCTCCTCAGGAATGTCCATCTCTTACACAATGCCATTCTAAGTCAGCAAGAGTCACTGTAGATGTGTGTGAAATGATGCAAATGTAACAGAGAATAGATTAGATGAAAAATTCTACCTGGCCCTAATCAATTGTGCCAGTCACATTTTCCTGGCATCACTACCTGGCTAACCTTTGCAAAAATGATCCACAGAACTTAAGCTAATTGGTGTTATTATAATAATATCATTTAACTAGTTTATTTGAGCTTTGGGAACATTCTAGCCAAAGAAACAATATGTAACCATAATGGCTGCATTTTATCTCAGGTAGTTTTCATCTTTCTGTAAATGACCTTTTTAAATAAAAATTTTGGAAGCTATATTGGGAATTTTGTATAGGTATTGAAAAAAAAGAGACACATGCACATATTTAAGAACAAAGTCACTTTTCCTAACTCACACAAACAGTATCCACAATATTTATTTTATTTTATTTATTTAGTTTGTCACTCATGTATAAGATAACAGGAATAAGAATAAATATGAATAAGAACATAGGAAATGGTAAAAATAATTGGGAAAGTAGGACAGGGACATTAGGCACGCTGTTGCGCTTATGCTCATCCCTTCAATATACATGTCAATGTTGCTTATTTTGTATTTTTTCAAAACAATATTCATACATTCATTTAAAGATTATATTTTATGTACTTATTTTAATATATGTTGCCTAGAGGCATTTTAGTAGTCTCATGACTATAGGATATGGGGATGTAAGCTTTTTTTTTTTCATTCTGTGTCCCAATAAATGAAATCCTTAAGATGTCAGTCATTTGAGAGAAAGCCTGTCATTTCTTGATCACTCTGAAACTGCTATTGAAGCTTCTTAAATAGCAGCGTGTTATAGGAAATCATGGACTCAACTAGCTTAGACCTTATATACTTATTGGTCAGCCAGAGCAACCTTTGAAATGTATATAATTGGATCTAGTGAACCATTTTCAATTTAGTATATTTTAATAAAGTTCTAGACAGTTAGATAGAGTTCCATAAAAAAAAATCCATTATTCTGCCTTCCAAAATAATTCCATAGCAATGCAATTCTTTTAAAGTTATTTGAAAAAAAAATAAAGTTCTCTTACTTCAAAGACAGCTTCAAAATGGTAAATCTTTGTCATACTTAAACACATCCTTACTTTTGTGAACAGTTAAAATACAGTTTCCATAAAATGTCATGAGCTACATTGCATGCTTATAACTTGGCAGGCATAAGTAGAAGTTAAAATTTCAATGATATACCAGAATGAATACTTCATAAAAATGAAAGCAAAGGTATATGAATCATGTTCCAAGTTTTTGTCTAGCTATGACTACATGATTTCATAATCCATAAAATGGTGAGAATGCCCCCAGACTAAAATTTCATTTAAAGACAAAAATAGACAATTAAAAGCTCCATGTTTTTACAAAATTTCTGTACAATTTTGTGGTGTTTTGTGATTTTTCTACAGTAACCAGTTTGTTTGTTGTTCTACAGAACTCTGTAACAAATGAAAAACAAAAGAAAACATTGGTTTATGGTGTAAATCCAGATAAATCCGGTGGCGCAGTGGTTAGAGTGCAGTATTGCAGGCTACTTCTGCTGAATGTAGCCTGCCTGCAGTTTGGCCGTTCAAATCTCACTAGGCTCAAGCTTGACTCAGCCTTCCATCACTGGTGGGATTCAAAAATTTTACTACTGGTTCTGTGGGCGTGGCTTGGTGGGTGTTTCCTGGCTTGGTGGGTGTAGCTTAGTGGGTTTGGCAGGGGAAAGTTACTGCAAAATCCCCATTTTCTTTCAATCAGCTGGGACTCGGGAGGCAGAGAATAGATGGGGGCAGGGCCAGTCAGAGGTGGTATTTACTAGTTGTCCAAACTAATCAACATTTCTGCTACTGGTTCTCCAGAACTGGTCAGAACGTGCTGAATACCGCCTCTGATGTGCTCATTTAATAGGACTTCAAGTTTCTCCTGTTTGTTCCTCATAATTCAAGTATTAATGTATAGGCATCTGAATCTTTTATGGCTGATTTTGTGTTTCCTTAACCACTATGTTTGTTTAAGCATTATGTTGCATTGCCTCTGTCTTATATCAACATTAGAACTCAAGACAAATTATAAACAATAATCCAGCATTGCTTCAAACTATGTTTGAATTTCCTGCTGAATCAAAGCAAAATTTTAAGAAATGAGTTTCTTAACAACTACTTTTGTTGTGGTGAATGACTCAGAACTTTTTTTTCATTTTTTAATCATGTGAACTCACAGCATAATTTAAATTCATTTGTTGTTCCTTAAAAGTCTTCAACTTTTTTATCTGAGTAGAAAGCTTGCAAGCTTAGGGCTTCAAGATCACTGATTAGCATTGCAAACCAATCTCCATGAATAAAAAAAGATATAAAAAGGTATATAAAGGTATAAAACCAAAATTATTTTTCCAGTTAGATTCAGCCTCTATTGCGAGTAAA
Organism: Natrix helvetica; assembly: GCF_964273705.1. NCBI lineage: Eukaryota > Metazoa > Chordata > Lepidosauria > Squamata > Natricidae > Natrix > Natrix helvetica. Next base: position 34,963,037 of record NC_138558.1, on the reverse strand, counting down.
TTATATCTGACATGTGAATGTATTTTTAAATAGAACTACGGACACTCAAAAATCTTGCTAGTGATTTAATGCTTTAATATATTGTGCAGGCTAATTCTATTGTCTTTTTGTACGCTGACAGAAATGCCTGTAGTGTATGTTTGTAGTTAAAGTTTGTGATAATTCTAATTAAAATATGATTGATAGCTAATGCATTCTTAGTTTTTTCTTAATTTATGGTTTGCTTTATTTTAGTGTTGTCAGTATTCCACTAGATTTGTGACTATTCTAAATATTACAATATTTGGACATTAATAGGTTCTTTCTTAATGAAAGAATATTTACCTTTTATATCCTCCTTCTTATTCCCTTAGTAAATTTATTATAGAAGATAAAGTTGAAATGAATCAAACAATAAAGACAATATTTTAGAAACTGAAGACAGGTACATTGATTGTGTGACAGAGGAAGATGAATACATCAATTTGTATAGGTTTTAAGCTTGTTCTCTCTTTGAGATTTTTTATTTTACTAATAAGCTGACATAATTTGTTATCACTTTACTTTATTGGCTGTATTCAATTGGTCCAAATTTACAAATTATATTATTATTATTATTATTATTATTATTATTATTATTATTATTATTATTATTATTATTATTATTATTATTATTATTATTATTATCATTATTATTATTATTATTAACTTTATTCATTAAACATGAAACTCAGCCAACTGAATATTCAAAAATACATTACAAATACCAGTGACTGGAGATAATGGTTGATACGATTTTCTGCCAGCATTCTAGGTATCAACCAAGTACCTTCTTAAAATATAAGATGTTCCGAGTAGCACAGTTTTTTGCAGTTCCGCTGGTGTTATTGCAGGAAGCTGCAATTTGTTGATGCATCTTGTTAAATTCTTGGACATGGTGCCACGTGCCCCGATGACAATGGGTATCACTGTTACATGCTTCATCCATAGTTGTGTAGTTTCGATGGCCAGGTCGCGATATTTCATTATTTTTTCTAGTTCTTTTTCTTTGACTCTAGCATCTCCAGGAACAGTGATATCAATAAACTGTACACTTCGGCCCCCAATATCTGGCATGTTGTGCTCCAAATGACGATCCGTTTGTATTTGAAAATCCCACAAGATCTTCACCTTCTCATTTTAGATAACTTTTTCCACTTTATGTTCCCATGACTTTCTGAATACTGGTGAATCATATTTTTTACATAATGACCAGTGGATTAATTTAGAAACTCGGTCATGTCTAGCTTTGTAATCAGTTTGTGCAATTTTGCTTCATTCACATATTAAATGTGAAACAGTTTTGACTTTGTTATTGCAAAGTCAGCAGTTTGGGTTGTCAGTGGATTTTTGTATCTTCGCTTTCATGGCATTAGTTTGTAGTGCTTGTTCTTGAGCAGCCAGTATTAAACCTTCCGTTTCTTTCTTGATAGTTCCCATCTTAAGCCATGTCCATATCTAGTTGTCATCACATTTTCCTTCAATGTTTTTCAAGTGCTGTCCATACAAAGCTTTGGTTTTCTATCTATTTAATCTGGCATCCAGCTGTTTTTCCTTATATTCTGCCTTTGTTTCTGTTGTTTTTATGGTGTTCTCGTGCAGCAGTTTTTCTGTACTTTGGTTCACATGATCATTCAAACTTCGTTTTTCTTCTTCAACAGTTTGATGTACAGGTTGTTGTTGTTGTTGTTGTATCAACAGAATTGTATCACAGCGGCAATATTATTATTATTATTATTATTATTATTATTATTATTATTATTATTATTAGTAGTAGTAGAAGTAGAAGTAGTAGTATTATTAGTATTATTAGTATTATTAGTATTATTAGTATTATTAGTATTATTAGTATTATTAGTATTATTAGTATTATTAGTATTATTAGTATTAGTATTATTATTATATACATTCACCAAAAAGTGAAGTGGTTTTAGTGCAAAGATGGCAATCATCTTTTACTTAGAATTGATCAAATATAATCAATACTTATTTGCAAAAAAAATGAGAGATCATGGAATGGCTGTAACATTTTAGCCAATAGGATGTGTTGCCACTTATTGAAAATAAAATTTTATCACAAACTATTTATTCACAAACTAAATATGAGGAGAAATCAATATCACAAATACTGCTCATTGTCTGTTGCAATGCAATCTTTTTATTTTCAGAAACAGTTTTCTTTCATCTTTCCTCCTTCTTTTTGTATATTTCTATTCAGTTTCCCTAAGATACAAATATTGAAATGTATTTTCTTAAAAGAAAAAGCAAAGAAAACCTCTGTTGCAAAATCACTGAGCAGAGAAGCTTCTTCAGGCACTGACGGTTAGCAGTTGGAAGATCAGGAGAAATTGTGAAATAGCTCAAAATGCTTTATGGAAGTAAACCCTTATTACCTCTTTAGAATTATATAGATTTCGAGCTTCCTTGGATTAGCCTACCTTGACTTTGTAGCAGTATTTTGTGTTTCCTGTCCCGTATTGCATTTTTGAGATAACATCCAATAGTTTTATTTTGGTGGAGAAACATCTGGGAAGTGGGCTTTCCTTGGTAAATCACTTTGATTAATTTGCTAAGTAGGTTTAGGAGAAAGTCATTGATGTAGAACTTAATTCACAGTTGAAACAATATGAAAGCCACAACCAGAGTATTGAATAACCATACTCTAGGGAAATCCTTTTTGGTTTCTGAGACAAGGAAAAATGGGATGTATTACTGTATCTGCTTATCCTACAATACATGCTTTCAAGCCTTGATCATCTTAGAAACGTGATGGTGAACCTATGGTACGCGTGCCTCAGGTGGCACACAGAGCCCTCTCTATGGGCATGCGAGCCGTAGCCCCAACTCAGCTCTACCACACATGTGTGTGCGCCTCCCACAGGCTAGACGGTTTTTGGGTCTTTGCCATGCATGCATGGGGGTGGGGTTCATACGGGATATGTGCATGCATGCACGGGGGAAAGTGGGAGCACGGGTGGCATAGTGTGCCCCCTTGTGGCCTGTTTTTCTCCCTGGAGGTTGCAGGGAGGCCTACTAGGCTAAAATAGGACATGGGGGATCTCATGCACATGTGCAGGGGTGTGAGAGGAGCATTGGGGGTCTTGTACATGTGCAGGAGCAGGAGGTGTTGCATGCGCATTGCATTATGGGTGCAGGAATGTGTGCACGCTGTTGCACACATGCACTGTTGCACACATGTACTGTTGCACACACACACTTTCAGCACATGACAACAAAAAGGTTAGCCATCACTGTCTTAGAATCTCAGGCCTGAATAACCAGACCCATATGTGTAGTTCAAATGGTTATTGTTCTCTGCCTATTCCACAATTTCCCCAGATTTTCAGCTTTCACTTGGGAACATCCAGATAAGGTCTAATGCATTTGAGTGGCAGGCAGTAGGGGGTGAGAGCAGACTTACTATATTTTTCAGAGTAGAAGACGTATAAGACACAGCAAGGTTTTGAAGAGACAAATAAAAAAGGGCTTTGCACTCTGCAAACCTCCCAAAAACAGCCCGTTTTTCATGAAAATGAGCACATTTCCCCCCTCCAAAAAAAATCATGAATAGCCTTTAGAGGGCATGCAGAGTGTTGTTTTTTTGCGAAAATGGGCCCGTTTTTCGTTAAAAAATGAGGCATGTATAGCCTTTAGGAAGCTTATAGAGTGTTTGAACCTTTCTCCCAACTGAGATGGTACATTCCACATTGGAAATTAAAATCTAAACATTGGGATCTGCTTGAATTGAGCCAAATTGAACCATAATAACATTTGCTGTTATATCAAGAATGAGCCTTCCTGCTTGAAACCTGAGATTGGTATACATGATAACATAATGCTAGTATGAAGATTTCTCCTTTTAAAATTAACTAATTGCAATATTCCATTCAAGTGTAAAAGCATTAAGTATAATTATGTCGAGCATCAGGATGTGAATTAAGCTTTGGTTTCTCTGTTTTATTCTCAAGATCCTTGAAAATATATTTTGAATTTCTGACCTGACTATTGGTAAAGACTATTACTGTTTTCTGTTACACTTCCTTCCATTAATAGGAAGCTTCTCTGGCTACTGAATATCTTAAAGCTCAATAAAAGACTTTATGTTTCCGTCTGCTGGGAAAATTATTAAATAATGAAATGAAAGTTATTATATTGCCACACGTGCATATCTTGATCCTCGCAATTAAAAAAATGGTGCAAGGACATTGTGCTCTGATCATGACAATTTCAATAGACAAATTTTTTCTCTGGACAAAAAAAATCAAATACAAATTCTCTTTTATTAAACTGAGTTAGTACTGATAGAAGAAGTGCAGAATTATTCTGCACACTATTTAAAATGATGCTAAAAGTAACATTAAGTTTAGCAGTTAATACACTAAATTAATGTAATTCGTAATTCTGCCATGCAATTGTGTTACAAGAACATGTGATTTAGTTAATTGCAAACATCATTAATTCATTATTTTTTTCTGGTTTATACAAAGCTTTTATAGGACTGTGTGGCAATTTAAATTGTCAAGCATTTTAAGTTCCTGAGAGCCCATCACTTTTTCTTTAATTCTATGTAGTGAATTTTCATTATCTGTTTTGGAAATCCTTTCCATTTCTATTCTATCCTGTTATCAAGATTGACTAATACGACTTTGGTAAGGCATTTTAAGCTTATTATAGAGCTTCATGAATTATCCTCTTTATTATGAATTGAAGTATGAAACTGTGGTAAAATGATTTATGAGAAATAAACAGCTGCATAAAATATTACATTCATGACTGAGGAATTGTTTAATAAAAATACTTTGCATTACACCATAAAATTTTAATACGGATAGTCCTTGACGTATGATCACAATTGAGCCCAATATTTCTGATATTAAGCAAGGCATCAGTGAATGTTGTCCTATTTTTATGACATTTTGCCACAGTTGTTAAGTGAATTACTGCAGTTATTAAGTAAATACCAAATTTGTTAAGTGAATCCAGCTTGTCTCATTGACTTGCTTGTTAGACATTAGCTAGGAATTCCCTAGCCGGGAAGGTAACAGTTAAAGATAATGACCACATGACTTCTTGCAGTTCAACTGTCATAAATACATGCCAGTTGCAAGCACCTGAATTTTAATCAGATGATAAAGGGAGTGCTGTAATGGTTGTAAATGTGAAAAATGATCCTAAATCTTTTTTTTTAAATGACATTTGAACACTCACTAAAAAATGGTTGGAAGTCAGCTACCTATATTATTTGCATTGATTGTGTGCAATCAAGTCATTAACTTCTTGAAATTACTTTTATTATTAGATCATTAAGAACATTGGACAATATATTCTATTATTTTCTAAATACTTGACCATATTTTTTCTTATAATGAATGCTACTAAATATTTTAAGTAAAGATGTACAAATTTATGGTTTATATATAATATAACTATTATATAACTAATATATAGCCTGTGTGAATTTGCTTATACAATTACCTATCCATAAATATAATAATTTATAGGATATTATTCAGTACATTTAATGGGGAAATCATTTTTACAAATTTAAAATCTATTTAGGAATAAAGAAGAATATTGATTTTGCTGGGAATAAGCTACTAAAGGACCAGAAGTTCAATAATTGTTAACAATTTTATTACGTAATCTGTTTAACATTGTATTTTAAATAATATTTTGATGCATTTCTTTTTTAATATATGCCCACATTACTCAACATTACTAAATGGTAGGTTTTAAAAGAACCACAACCAGAAGTAAAGACCTAAAGTGGCTTTGAAGAAAATCATGATTTCAAAATTGGCTAGATGACAGATGTATGGAATAGTACTGAAAACAGTCTGTGTGCAGTGACCTACTGATAAATGTGTGATACTTATAATACTATTAGGTGGATTCAGTTCATGTATTTTGTTTCTAATAATTCTCTCTTATGGTCTATGCAATACTGTTTGACCACTATACTGACATTTATGTTACAAAACACAGGCCTAGAAACTCTGCACAGCAGGTTAAAATGCCAATGGCAGCCTATGAACAAAAAAAGAATATTACAAATCAGTTTAATCACTTGAAAAAGCAAGCTATTGTATATAAAATAAAATATAGTTTTACACAATATGACTTTGTTTTCAGGAAGAAATATTCACCTGCAGATGAAGAAATACATATTTTCCTAACAATATGTGTACTTTAAATAAAACGTAAATAAATTGAATTTTGATCCCATTCTTCCTTTTGTGTGTTTGTTTGTGTACTTTCTATTGATAATATTATAAACGTGTACCTGGAGAGGAAGATCCTACAACATTATTTGCGTCTAGTATGTGGTGCTTTATTTATTGCAAATAAATAAATCCCTAAAGGTAAAGGTAATGGTCCCCTTGCATATATGTGCTAGTCGTTCTTGACTCTAGGGGTGGTGCTCATCTCTGTTTCGAAACCAAGCGCTGTCCAAGACGTCTCCCTGTCCAGCAGGACTAAATGCCAAAGGCACACAGAATGTTGTTACCTTCCCACCAAAGGTGGTTCCTATTTTTCTACATGCATTTTTAAATGCTTTCGAACTGCTAGGTTGTCAGAAGCTGGGACAAGTAACGGGAGCTCACTCCATTCCGCGGTGCTAGGGATTCGAACTGCCAAACTGCCTACCTTTTGGATCGACAAGTTCAGCACCTTAGCTACTGAGTCACCATGTCCCTTAAGTAAATCACTACTGCGGGACAAATAAAATATTTATAAACAAAGGGGAAAACAAATGCATTGCGCCGTTTAGTTGAAAGTCCTTTGGGATCACTGAATTATTTCTAAAAATGTACGTACAAACTGAGCGACAAAATCTTGGGCAGATCAGAAGACATATTTTCTGAGCCTTACTGTCTCATGACTAATTATAACTCTTCCTTAATCACCACATTACATTTAGTCAGCTGGTTGGAGGATGAAAGAATAATGATAAAATAATTTTAAAAACAATAAAATACAAGAATGGTGAACTTTTCTGTGGAAATTTTTGCTTATTTTTGCTTATTTTCTGGAGAAATCACCTCAAAGTTCATTGTTTCAAAATTTGCTTAAACAGAAAAAATCAGTCTAATAATTTTTCTATGTCTAAAAATAATTGATGTTTCCCACTATAAAATGGAAATATCTTTAGCTTCTCTTTGATGACTAATTTATTAATTTTTTAAAAAGACTGAAATTATGAAGCACATTTTCCTATTTGCAAAACAATGATTATATCTTAACGCGGAAGCTGAAGCAAAGTGGGAGACACTCTGGGCAGATTCAGTTTTGAATCCTATAGATCCGGATTGATATATATTAAGAAACAATGCACTAATTAGATTTTTATTAAAAAGAAGTGTCAATTTCAGCCAAAATAATGAACATAGTTTCACAGACTGATATGGCCTTAACTTAAAATTCCTCCTCCTGTTCTGAAGTTTGTAAAGTTTTCCGTTCAGGAACCCTCTTATTATAATGAGATGGTAGCACAAATGGTGGAGACATATAGAAGCAATATACATACAGGACATACCCCCCCCCAAAAAAAAACAACTTCCCAAAAGTGTAGAGAAACTTTTGGAGGTTGATAGCCATCACAGTACCTGAGATCTTTCTTTGTTCCTGTTTATATCTATGGCCTTGTTTCTCAGTGTCCTAGCAGGGTTCAAATACTATATGCCACTTATTGTCAGGTGCAATAGACCAGGTCCACAAGTGAAGGTACAATTTAACTGGTGTATTGCTAAAAGCCTAAGCACAGGAATCTTTTCAACTAATGGTCAGCACCAGGTTATAGTTAGATAAGGCCAATGGCAATCAAGAGGGAGGTGGACTTAATTGATTTGTTGCGATGTAATGTTTCTAGGCTGATCCTTCTTTTACTAATCCCCCCCTAGCTCTGGCAGTCCTTCCTCATACAGATATGCCTGCGTATTCTGGCAAGCAAAATTTTCTTGCAGAATTAGGAGAGCAGTAATTTATTTTCATTTGCATTCTTAATTCTGCAAGCAAATTTGCATAAATTGGCTTGTATAATTTCTCCATAAATATGCTAAACCAAGCCAACAAATTTTGTTTCACATCTCATGCTGAACATAGCCCTTGTGGTTTGTAAAATCATCTGTATAAAATAATAGCTTATGGTATTTTAATTGATAGACCATGTTTTATGAAATATGGGTATAAAACATTGCATGGCCTGAGACATATATAGAATTTCATTTTACAATGTATCTTCTGTCTAGAATAGAATAGAATAGAATAGAATAGAATAGAATAACAGAATTGGAGTTCTTCTAGTCCAGTGATGGTGAACCTATGGCATGCGTGCCACAGGTGGCACGTGGAGCCATTTGTCAGGGCACGCAAGGCGCTGCCCTGTCAGCTGGCCAGCACGCATGCACAGGCTGACCAACTGAGTTCACCCTTTTTAAAAGCCATTTTTCACCCTCCCCGGGCTCCAGAGGCTTTATAGCAGCCTGGGGAGGGCGAAAAGAGCCTCCCCTGCCCCCCTGGAGGCCCTCCGGAGGCTTCATGATCTTCCCTGAAGCCTCCGAAGTGCAAAAAAACGGCCCTAAGTTCGGGAACGGACTTCCGGTTTGCTCAGAGGGTCGTATTGACTGCTCTGGAGGCTTCAGGGAAGCCTCCTGAAGCCTCCGGAGGGCATCCAGGGGGGCTGGGGAGGCTGTTTTCGCCCTCCACAGGCTCCTATAAAGCCTCTGGAGCCTGGGGAGGGTGAAAAAAAGCATGTAAAAATGGGGGGAGTGCCTGTAGTGCGCATATGCGCACTGGGGGTGTTGCACATTGCATTATGGGTGCTGAACACCCGCACACGACCCCCTGCGCTCCCCCCACTTATGGCACATGAGCCAAAAAAGATTTGCCATCGCTGTTCTAGTCCAACCCCCTGCCTATACAGGAAACCCTACACCACTTCAGACAAATGATTATCCAACATCTTCTTAAAAACTTCCAGTGTCTATTGTACTACCAATATCTTATGTTTGCAATTAACATTCAGTTGTAAGTCAATATGCAAACATCAAGCAAATTACATATATATATTGTGTTACATATATATATTGTTACATATATATATAAATTACATATATATATATTGTGTGTGTGTGTGTGTGTGTGTGAAGTAGGATTTTGTCATACTGAAAAGTTGATTATCTCTTCTCATTTTTAGAGGTTCTATAAGATCGTATGTGGAACAGATGTTTCATTTTCTTTGCCATTGAAATCTTTGATTTTAGAACAATTGCTCAACTAAGAAATGGTGATAAATAATGTCTATACTTATAGAGTCATTTTAGATCACTAAAAAAACCCCACCCTCTTGACAGAACAAAAGATCTTTGGTTGGTATGTAAGGCAGCATAGTCATACAATCTCAGAAATCACCCCTTATTTTTAGCCAGTGTGTAATAACTGCACATCTGAAGTACTCACATCTCTATTTCTTCAGATTCAACAGGAGTGTAATTTATACTGTCATTTATTTCAATATAACTGACAGAATCTCTTTTCTTACCCTTAGCTTGAACTTACTTCTTGCCTTATTTATCTGAAATCTATTCCCTGTTTAAAAAAGAGAGTTAAATGTTACTATGCACAGTGGTATAGTTCATATACAATCATTAATTGGAGGCTGCAAGAAGAGAGGGACACAGACATGGGGAAAGAGAAAAGGCCCTTATCTGACCCTGGCAAGAAAATAGTTCTCAATACCTCAAAGGGCTCAAAGATCTTCCTGTGATGGCAAACAGTTACCACAATGTTTCTGGGATTTCAGAAATGCTAATCAGCAGTTCTAGTCTGCAGCACATTTATTACACTCTGACATCCTGGAGACAGCTTGTTACAAATAGAACTGCCTGCTGAAAAATGCTGTTCCAGGGTTTTATAATAAAGTGCACCAATTATATGCATTCATTAGGACAAACTGCTCATCTTTTCCTATATTAGAGCTTTTAAAAGACACACGGCATTTCATAGCTCTGGCTGCTTGGTATTATTATTAATTGAACAGAGCACATTACAAACTTTTAATCCAATAACTGTAAATACATAATGAATAATGTCTCCTTGGGGACTCTAAGCATTGTATTAGTGTGCTGCCTTGTTCTGGAATTCTCGAAAATGGATGCTTTTATATACAAGCACATTCTTTGCCTGCCCAAAGGTCATCTACAGGTATGCTAAGGAGATCTCTAAGGCAAGTAACTCAGCAGGTGCTTAAAAGGCCAATCAGTCACTGGTGATAAGGATTAATTAGAAGCTACACTAACATATATTTCTAGTTCATTGTAAGAAAGGGAGTCAAAAGCTCAACGTAATCTCTAAATTCCTCACATCATCTGGTGTCTTTTGCATTTGTCATGCCCCAACCCCTAAGGAAATAAGTCTTAATTTTTATTTTAACATAAAAAGCCCTAAGCTGAGGCAATTATTTATAAGGGAACACGTCAAAAAGTAACTAAAGAGGAGGAAAAAAAATAGAGGTGACATATGCGTGAAAGAACAGAGAAAAAAGTAGCAAAATTGATACAAATGAGAAACGTACAAAGCAAGATGAATGAAATAGCTTCTGCTTCTTGTAAGATACTTATTTATCTGTGGCGTTATTTATACAAATATACAATGTATCAGAAATTGCACTTTCAAAATTAAAGAATAGGGCTGTAGCTCTGTATCACAATACTTGCTTTGCATGTAGATGTCTACATTTAATAGATAATTTATGAGTGTACAATTTCCTTAATGGGGCACCCAAACTAAAAGATAGAACTGTTGTTTATATCATGCCGTCATACTAGAAATTCATGACTCCACCATCCCAGAAACAGACTACCTATGTATACCTTCCTATGCTTTGTGCATTATTAGAGCATCAGGAGGCAGTGTATGATTGGTTTTATTTTTATTGGAACTCATCAGGAATATGCAGTCATTATATTAATAGTACATTTCATATAGTTCAAACGTCTCTAAAATGAAACCTATTGTACATTGTCAGTTGTTAGTCAAGTTGTGTGTAAAACTATTGCACTGCACTATAGAAAGAGCTGGTAAAAACTTTGTATTGAGTATTAAGGGACTGCTGTCTTAGAATTAGAGTAACATTATGATGTTGCATTCTGTGTCCCTACGAACATAATTTAAAACAGCAATGCCAAGGTAAAATATCAGGTTTAGCTACTTAGTCAAATATAAAAGGGCAAGTACACAATATTGCTACTGCTATAATATAATCTGAGCAATGTTATTCATTTACATTATATATTATAAATATGAAAAATGTATTAGGTTGAGATATCTTAGATCAAGTTTGGTCATTAAAATACCTGGATCCCAGAATTCCATAATGACAGAGTTGTTTATCATGAAGAAATAGTATTTTCTCTATAGATTATTAGAGGAATGAAGCTATGGAAAAGTTACATATTATTTAGTATGTAACTAAATACCATGTAGAGAGTGCCATATTTAATGACTGGTGTGTTATTTTATTATCTTTTCTGTCTATTCATCAGATGCAGTGACTAGTCATTAAAGAGAGACACCCATGTTTTTTTCCAAAATAACTTATTATTATTATTATTATTATTATTATTATTATTGTTGTTGTTGTTGTTGTTGTTGTTGTTATATATTGTTGTTGTTGTTATTGTTACTGTTATTGTTATTATTATTATTATTGTTATTATTTCTATTTAAGAGATAGGTAATATTGTATTTTGGAAAAAAAGGAAGTCTGTCTTTTTAAATATCTTTCAAGCTGACTTAGAAAAGGTACATAAATAGAAAGAGGATTGTGTATAGCAAGTTCGGAAGTTTGTGTGTGATGCTATAGGTAAAAACCTTTTTATGTCACCTTTCCAATAGTTGTGTTTTCTCCCCACCCCCACCCCATAGGGTTATTTCTCCATATCCACCATATAATTTAGTAACAGTCATGAATTCAGGTTTTATATGGCAGGCATGGTCACTCTAAAACTGATAAACTCATGAGTTCACAATATCTCATCAGCTATATTGTATGTCACAATTCACAGATTATCAGCCTGATGGACTATCATTGTATTATCAATGGATTTTTTATTGTTATTTTAAACACACTTCCTGAAAATCCAGATATGGGCAAAAACAAAAAAACAAAACATTTATTGCTATCTCTGCTCGGTAGATTTCATCCGGTGAAGAACAATAGAGTAAGAAGACTGTCTTGAAACATAGCACATTATTGTGCTACCATTTACTTTTTCTGGAATTTAGGCTTTGCTATCCTAAATGGGAGCCATACCCATACAAATACTCAAATCTAGAAATGTGGTATCCAGAGAATAAATAAAGTCAACTTTTGTTGAGAAAAAAAGAAGAACAAACGAAGCAAATATATAGTTTTCTGCAGTCTGTATTTAGCAAAGCACTGAGAAAAACATTCTAAATATCATTGTGACTCAGGGCTAAGAAAGGTCAGGAGAAAAAGACCTTCCCTCTTTAATATAAGTTCACAGGTGCTGTTTTAGTGATTCAGAAGAAGTCACTCATTCACCAATACCAAATTGGTTGTGTTATGGACCTGAGAAAAGTGTGATAAGAAATAAAGTTTAATCTTAAAGATCAGTGCCATGGGTATGGGGTTTTGGTCAGAGGTTTAGAATACTGAGTGTCTGGCTCAGGGATGTTTAAACATCTGGTTAGGACTAGTTCAAGCATCTCTACCAGCATATGCAGCAGTAAGCAACCTGTGTGGCCCTTAGAAGCAGAAAGACCTGTATTTTCAAGCTGAGCAAGATGCCAATTAAAGAAGCCATTGAGGCATCAAGAAAAAAGCTTCAGCCTGTTGCAAGAATATATTAATGAAGAGATTATGCTTTGGATGACTTCATATGACTTCAGCATAGGGCAAGATTCTAAAATCTGATACAACCTCCGGTTATTTGATCTGATTATCAGATACTGTATCAAATAGAGTCTAATAGGGTAGTCCAGACTAAGAAAAAGTACCATATAGATCAAGAGTACTTGTATTGCAATAGTTATTTTAGCAAAATGTTGCAAATTTGAATATGCTTTTTCACACTCACTCTATCTTCACTTGAACTAGGAAGGAACCTTCTAAGTTGTTGGCTCAAAGTAGTCTCTTGGGTCAGGCTCATGCCCCTTTATCAGACCATTGCCATGGTAGCAGCTCTTTATCCTATCCTACAAGGCCATTTCCTCTGTCCTCTGCCATCTCCCTTGTATTTTGATTATGGACCAAAAACTGATGAAAGGGAAGGGCTTTTTTCCCCTGATCTAAAGTTTTATGGAGAAAGTTTATAAACACAGAATGATAATTTACATCGATAATTGAGTTAATGATGCAAGTTGGAATATTTGTCACATATTGTTCTGGGTGGAAAGAGGAGATGGAATTTACCTTCTATTTATTTCATGTATTATTTCATGTATATAGTAGACATATAGAAGGAAGAGGAAAATTGCACAAATTACCTGTCCCACAGACTTTCAGATTCTCTTTCCATTTTTAAACACAATTTACATATATGAGTACAAAATTTATAAATGCATAATTTCTTTTGCATAAGAAAATTGATTAGCAAGATCTTATAACTTGTTTATAAAGATGCTGTGATTTCCCTATGTTTGATTCATTTTGTCCACTGCCATATCATACTATTTCTTCTTTTGTCATATAAGGACTTTCTTTATTTATCATATTCTTTTATCTTTACGTATAATATTTATATCTCTTCATATAAATCTTGTATCAAGAAACAGGACTATATTCACTAGTAAAGATAGATAGGATGTCCAAGTTCAGCGCTACTGTATTTTCATAAATTAAGTTTGTGAAATTTTATTAATAGCAGTATGGAATATATGAGTTGAAGTTGGAAAGATGGGAACCAGTAATTCCCAAAACCCTTCATTCTATAAACATAAAACAATCAAATTCGAGGCCACTATACACTTCATTAAGTATCCATCACTCTGAAGAATTTAAACTCTGAACATAACCTTTTTTATATCCTTACAATAGCAGTGTTCAATCAACTGTGTATAGCTTAATAAACATTTTAATCAATTTGAGCAGAGTCCAGGAGTTTTAAACAAAATTATTCTGAGATACATAAAATGTCCAGGAATCTGTAATTTACTGCAAAGGCCAGTTTAGAAAACTGATGAGGATGTGGTTTGGTATAATGCAACTTCAAATTTTGTTTTAAACAAAATCCCAGTAGAAATTAATAATATCAGCTGCAATTGTCCTTAAGTGAAAAGGAAGGAGGTTACACGGACACTTACAATTCGGATGCTGACTAGTTCATATATCTATGATGATAGCTTTTTCAATTATACTATACATATAGCTATCAAAATGCTGTAACTGAAAATCACGTGCCATCAAATCATTTTTAATTCCTAGTGACTACATAAGATTTTCTTCATGATAATCTTTCCTAACTTATTTTCTCATAGTATGTATTGGTAAGTTCTGACTGTACTATTCTGTTCTGTTCTCTTCTGTTCCATTCCGTTCAATTCTGTTCCATCCCATCTCATCCCCACTCCATCTCACTCCACTCTATTCACTTCCATTCATTAGGTTATTTTCTGCAATTTTTGCAATGTGAAAGTAGTAATAAAATCCCGATTTATAAAAGATTTAAACAGCTCCCAATGACAAATGTATAAGACAGAATGATATGCATATAAAATTCACTTAAATTTGGTTCAGAGAAAGAAAATATTAATTAGCTAAATTTACAAATATTGTCAAGTATGAATTTTATTAACTTTAGTTTACTTTATCATCTTTAGTTTTGTAGCTGATTTTATGATGATTTTTTTGTCTATTGAAACAATTTATAAAATCATCTCTATAACTGATGGTGGGCTTTTGGTTTGACTTAGGATGACCTTGTAAAAATAATACGAACTCTTTTGCTGTAAGTCCAAAAGTATACTGATTGAAAGCTCTCTTTCAACTCCCATTAGCAGCAAGGTCAGTCTTTTTCAAGGAACCTGAGTAAAATTGAAAAAAAAAAACACCTTTATGAGAACCATACTTTAAAGTAGGGAACAACAAATCATTGATAAGCTCAAGCTGTTGTTATGGCATAGCTGCAGTAAATATATACCAGCCATGTCTCCTACTTTAATGGAAGAGCCTTTCTATTTGAAGAATTGGTGAGACCTATTATGATTTGAACAATCAAAAGAAGATTGATTGCTGATCTCAAAAATGCTCACTGGACAGATTGTATGGATGTACATATTACTCTATCACTAACTATGCTGCATGATAATATTATGGTAATTCTATTTAATTCATTGTAATCTTCCAGATCTTGTAATCATCCATAAGGATTTACAAGGAGTGAAGGAAGGTGAGGGACAGGGATAGAAAATTTTCTTGAAAACCCTTGTGCTCGTTATCCTGATTTTAATTATGCATTTTTCTATTTTTGTGATATGTTGGTCAACCTGCCAGTGAAGATATTCAAGAATTCATATATGATATTGGTTGCATCTGTTGCCATTTCTGTAACACTTTCTAAACTCAAGCCCATTTTTTTCTGGCCCAACTTACTAACTTATATGTTTGTTTGTTTGTTTATTTGTTTGATGCATATAGCTGCCCATCTCAAATGCATGACTCCAAGTACCTTACAATAACTTTTTAAAAATCTACAAAAATCAAAATACAAGATTAAATTATATTTATGAAGCATATACGATTATATAAAAACTATGGATCCACAACAAATTACAAAAAGAAGTTACACATCAACAGAACCACTCTATAGTTTTTACGGTATGTCTAGATCCCCATGCCTATTGACAAATCTGCCTCTTTCTTACAAAAGACCAGTAGGATTTGGGACAATATGATTTCTGTCGGGAGATGTTTGGTGTTCCAAAGGATGGGTGCCGTAACAGAAAAAGCTCTCCTTGCAGATGACATTCTATAGGGGTGCCCCAGGGGTCGGTTCTCTCACCCCTCCTGTTCAACATATACATGAAACCGCTGGGTGAGATCATCCGTGGTTTGGGGGTACGGTATCATCAATATGCTGATGATACCCAACTTTTCATCTCTACCCCAAACCACCCAAACGATGCCCTTGACGTGATGTCCCGATGCCTGGAGGCTGTGCGGATCTGGATGGGGAGGAACAGACTCAAGCGCAATCCGTCCAAGACTGAGTGGCTGTGGTTCCCGTCATCCCGATTTGTACATCTTGTTCCATCTTTGATGATAGGGGGAGAAATTTTAGCCCCCTCAGAGAAGGCTCGCAATCTGGGAGTCCTCCTGGATACGCGGCTTAGTTTAGAAGAACACCTGATGGCCGTGACCAGGGGGGCCTTTTACCAGGTTCGCCTGGTACGCCAGTTGCACCCCTTCCTGGATCAGGATGCTCTGTGCACAGTCACTCATGCCCTCGTCCTTTCTCGCCTGGACTACTGCAATGCTCTCTACATGGGGCTGCCCTTGAAGAGCACCCGGAGGCTTCAGCTGGTCCAGAATGCGGCCACGTGGGTTGTCATGGGGGTACCTAGGTGCTCCCATGTCACACCCCTTTTAGACAGCCTGCACTTGTTGCCGGTTGTTTTCCGGGTGCGATTCAAGGTATTAATTATGACCTTTAAAGCGCTCCATGGCTTAGGCCCAGGGTACCTGCGAGACCACCTACTGCCACCAGTAGCCTCCCACCGCCCAGTACGATCCCACAAAGTTGGCCTCCTCAGGGTGCCGTCGGCCATGCAGTGTTGGCTGGTGACCCCCAGGGGGAGACCCTTCTCTGTGGGAGCGCCTTCCCTCTGGAATGAGCTGCCCTTGGAGCTCCGCATAATCCCCGACCTCCGGTCCTTCCGACGCGCCCTAAAAAGTTGGCTTTTCCAGCAAGCTGGCCTGGCCTGTTAATGTTAATTTTAATTTATTTTAAATGTTTTGTTTCTTTTTTAAAAAAATCAGTTTGGTCTTTTTGGAAATGGGTTTAATCTTTTTTTTAACTTTTGTGATGTGTGTTTTTAATGTTGTACGCCGCCCTGAGTCTTTTTGGAAAAGGGCGGCATATAAATCCAAATAAACCTAAACCTAAACCTATAGCAAACAGTACTCAGAAAGTGTCTTTTCCATCATACTGTGAACAGGTAAGACATAACCAGAGAGGGGATTCCTCCAAGAACCTGATCCCATACCACATTGCCACAAAGGCTTTATAGATCATCACCAGCACATTGAAGTGAGCCCAGAGTCATATTGTCAACCATTGTAAATCATGGAGCAAAAAAGTTACATTTGTACTCTCTACACACCACTATTCTGCACCAATTGTAGCTTCTATATGCTCCTCAAGGGTAACCGAGTGTACAGTACGTTGCAGTAGTCCACCAAGGCATGAGGTATCATGATAAAATTCTCCTGATCCAGGAATGAACACAACTGGCACATAACATGACTTTAGGCAAAGATCCTCCTATCCACAGTTGCCAGCTGCTCCTTGAACAGGAATTGTGAGTCCAGGAGCATTGCAAAAGTTCAGAAAGAATAATGCAATTCCATCTAGAACAACAGATTTTAAGTCCACAGAATCATCCTCCCTGAAAGCATTTCAGAAATCTTTGAGGCTGAAATGCTGATACGTACCAATTTCCTCTGACTTCTGTGTTCCCACCCCGTGCTGAATTGAACCAAATGGGCTGGGGTCTCCCTACTAAGTGGCCCCACCAATCCTGCTTACAAACTCCACTGAGCAAGGCTCCAAATGTTTGGCTTATGAGTCCCTCCTGGACAGTGCCGCAGCAGCACCAGGGAAGGTGCATGCCCCACCTGCTCTGCTCTTGCTGGCCAGAGGTGGGACTTCACACCGCCACCTCCCAGCCAGAGCACCACATTTGATTTCTTGCTGGTTGCCTCTGAGGCACTAGCTGCACTCAGGCCACTTGGGCCACCGCTGCATGGGGAGAGAGGGAGAGGGAAGGGGGGAATCTCCCTGACAGGATCCAGGTTGGAGTTGCCTTATTTGTGTGGATTTCTAACACTTGGCTTTACCTGCCAGCCTCCACTCTTCCTCCACAGCCCAAGTGGTTGGATTCACATGATACGGGAAACTGGACAGGAAAGCATAGCTAGATAGATGATAGATAGATAGATAGATAGATAGATAGATAGATAGATAGATAGATAGATAGATAGATAGATAGATGGATGGGACAGAGAAAGAGAGAGATAAAAAGAGGAAGGGAGGGAGGAAGGGAAAGAGAGAGAGATAAACAGAGGCAGAAAAAAAGATAGAGAGACAGAGAAAGAGAGAAAAAGACAGAGATGTGGGAAAGAGAGAGAGGGAGGAGGGGAATAGAGATGAAGGGTAGAGAGAAAGAGAGAGGGGGAGTGGTGCAGGGAAAGAGAAATGATATTATAAAAGTTTTTCTTTTTATTGTTGCTAAATGTAATATTTCAAAACCAGAAAAAAATGAAGGGCCATAAAAGTGCATTTATCACATTTTTCTTAGAACAATTAGCTGACTTTGCGTTGTTTATTATTATTTTAGGTAGTAAAATCTCATTATTCAAGTTAAATTGACATCTTGGCACTTTTCGATAAATAAATGGGTTTTGGGCACTTGGTCCCTAAAATGTTCACCATCACTGCAAAAGAGTCTGAACATCCTTACCCAAAATCTTATTCCTTTCCAACTACCACAAAAAGCACCCAGCTAAAGCAGTGGCCATAATGCTATCCTTCTATCAGTAGTTCATAATACGTAGCATTCCCATTCCTAAAGACCATTTTCCATGGGTTTCAAGAGGCTGGCAATGCATTCCCTTTGGTCCTGTGTTCTGTGTCCTTCCCTTCCTTTCTAATTCATTCCATTTGACCTCAACCTTTTAGGAGGAAATATTTTCCCAACTACTTCAAGAATCAAAGAGTTAGAAGGGGGCTTTAATTTATTTATAATACAACTCTCAGATCAGTGCACTCTGACATATATCCAGCCTCTGCTTGCCCATTTATATTGGAAGTATGTTCTATTGGCTGACAGAGGCAGCTTATTGCACTGGCTGACAGCTCATACAGACAGAAGTGTCTCCTGATTTCTAGTCTGGACATCCTTCTTTGTTATTTTAACAGATCTTGTCCTCTGAGCAATAAAGCATATGTCCAGTTTTTCTTGTGACAGCCTTCCAGATACAGGTACGTAAATCCTGATTTCATGCCTCCCCTTAGTTGTCTTTGTGTAGGCTAAATATACCAAGCCCTTTAGCCATTTTTCACATAATTGAGTTTACAGACTCTTCACCATACACCATACCTAAAACCTACATCATCCGGTACGGGCAAGCCAAGTTCTCTCCTATCCTATTCTTCACCCAACAGTTTTTGGACCACTTTATATTACTCCCTATTAAATTGCATCCAATTAACTTCCGCAAACTGCTCAAGTCTGTCAAGATCTTTTAAAATCATCTTTTGTCTAAAGCAGGGGTTGGCAACCTTAAACACTTAAAGAGCCATCTGGACCCATTTCCCACAGAAAAGAAAACACCGGTAGCCACAAAACCCTTCCGGTTCCTGACTATTTCCTGAGCGGCCACAAAACTAGCATATGTAGTTGAAGTAAACACTCTGTTTTCTTCTGAAACTTTTCTTTTCTTGAATTTATCCATGGTCGGCCTACAGGGGGTCAAAAAGCTCAATAAATTACGTGCCAACGGGTAGTACACATTGGTGGTTGTGACACATATTTTGAGTGACAGGGAGTCACAACAGAGGGATGAAAGAGCTACATGATTTTCCAGAGCCATGGGTTGCTGATCCCTGGTCTAAATTATTAATTATTCCTACCAGATTAAAATATGAGAAGGGCATCCTTATTCCCTGATCCATGTCATTTGATAAAATGTTGAATAACACAGGAACCAGGACAGAATCCTCTGACATTCCACTAAGTACATTCCTTTAAGATGTAATGGAACTACATTACTTATGACCATCAGATTTAGCCCAGAAATTATCGCAAAAGGTATATATTGCTCTTAGCACCCTCTTAAAACTGTTATTAAGGAGATTATCCTAAGGCAAGTCTATAACAAAGGCTTTCCTGATGTCTGAGTAAACAACATCCATAGCGTTCCCTTCAGTTACTTAAGCTAGCAATGATTGAAGGATCAAATAATTTACTCTGGTATAATTTATTTGTGACACCTCCCATACTGCTAATTGTAGTATTCCTATCTAAGTGCTCATAAACATGCCACTTGATAATCTGTTCAAAAACCATGAACAGACATAAATGATAAGTGTGATTTATGGTTTTAATTCATTTAAATTAGCAAAGTTTTCTCTTGTCCTCTCTTTATCTGCCCTAAATGGTAGTTCCATTTCCCATCTGTATTTCTAGCCTCAGTTCAATTTGATAAGACAGACATAAAATAGAAGTTAAAAAGTTCTACCTTCTCACCATCACCCATTGCCATGTCATCACTTATTGCTCCCAGTAGAACTATACTGTCTTTCCTTGTATTTTTAACGTACCCAAATAATTCTCTTGTTTTTCTGCCTCTGCTGGTGTAGTTTCTTTGGTATCTTTCATAACCCTTCATTCATTCTGAGATTTATCTTTTTGGACAGAGTTTCTAATCTGTCTTCTCAATTCAATTCAATTTATTTGATTTCTAGACCGCCCCCTCTCCCCAAAGGGACTCGGGGCGGTGTACAGGCACCACATTAAAAAACCATACACATGAGAATAAATACCATTAAAATCAAATTAAACCTTAACCCCTGTACAAATTTATAAAAATTAAAACTCGGCCTAAAACCAACCCGTAAAATTTAAAAATACAAACCGAGGTGGGAGAGCTGGAATTCGGCCAGGCCGGCTAAATTGAACAGGTGGGTTTTAAGCTTCTTACGGAAGGAGTGGAGATCCGTGGTTATTCTAATATCAGGGGGAAGGTCATTCCAGAGGGTCGGGCCCATCACAGAGAAGGCCCTTCCCCTGGGCGTCGCCTGCTGGCACAGCCTAGTGGACGGCACCCTGAGGAGTCCCTCTCTGTGTGTCCCTCTCTGTCCCTCATTCAATTATTCCATTTCCTTTATTTCTTTCTATTTTCAGCATTTTAAATTGCATGTATCCATATTGGCTTCCCCTTCCTTCCTTCCTTCCTTCCTTCCTTCCTTCCTTCCTCCCTCCCTCCCTCCCTCCCTCCCTCCCTCCCTCCCTCCCTACCACCCCCCTCTCTTTATGGGGTTATTTACAATTATGCCTCCAGTGTCAGCATTTTTCACATGGATATATTTCTTCTTTTTACAAGTTTCAGGGTAAACACATTGCTCCTAAACACTCACTTCCCTGTACAGTGTGCATGTATTCCTGTCCCTCAACAAGTCTGCCCCACAAGTAGCCACATCATGTTCACACTTTGCCAGCCAATTGTACTGGCGTTTTCTCCCTTTGCTAAGGTCAAGATTCGAAACCCGTAAGAATAGTAATATTCCATGTTCAGTCTCGTATCCTGGGTTCATTTCAAATATGTACACAATCTGTTAAATTTTCCTTTTCTTTGCCCCCATCACCCCCTGGTATCTGTCTCTTGCTCTCCTGACTCCCATTAGTCAGAGTGCCTAGTCAAGCTTTACTGAAAGCCAGTTTATTCTAGCAGTTAAGGCACCAGAATAGAAAGTGGGAGACCATGCGTTCAAATTCGACCTTGCCCTGAAGCCAGCTTTTCACAGGTTTGTTGTTGTGGGGAAAATAAAAGGAGGAAGATGCATTGGATATATTTGCTGCCTTGAGTTATTTGTAAAAAGAGTCCCAAAACAATACTGCCACATTTATTGATAGCAATACTCCTTCTAGCATTTTAGCCCTATTTTTCATTGTTCTTCTATTGAAGAAGTTTCATCTTAAAGGACAATACATTTCGTTACAGTCCAGTCTTCTCATTTCAATTAGACTCTTGCAGTATTCCCCCCCAAAAATGGTATGCAAAGAATTGCATGCTTAAAATATTTTTAAATTGTTTGGGAAGAAGCACAGTCAGTGCAATCATCCACCAGGTTCATTTTTTAAAAAAAAGAATTGTGTTATATAATAGACTCATGTTAAATCAAATGATAACACCGCAAGTCAATGTTAGTTATATTATTGTTTGCCAGTTCCTGCTTGTCGTTATGTATATTCATTGAATTTTGTTTTTGTACACACATTAAACAATCATTACTTGTTTTCTGTGAAGATAGTCTTTGGAATTAAAGCTATATTATCTGCAATTTTAAAAGAGCAAATTTAATTATCTCATTTATAACATTTCTATCTTTGATCCTGTAAGTAGGGTAATGTCTTATCCTTGCTCATTTAATTCAGTACCCAAATGCACACATACAGCTTTATATGAAGCATAATTAACTATTTTCTACTACTGCCATCTACTCCTGCAAAACTATATATCACTGATTTCATATTTCAACTTTTCACCACTTCTAAAATCTTAGGCTGCCTACTATTCTTTAGTGATGTCATTACGCCTAATACCTGGATGGTTTTTGTTGTTCTTTTCAGATGACTTTCTTCATTTCTCTCTTTTTCTCATTTGAATTGTTTAATAGTAAGCCAGTTTGTTGCAGTGGTTAAGGCATCAGACTAGAAACCATGATACTGTAAGTTTGAGCCCTGCCCTACGCATGAAGGCAGCTGGATGACCTTGGACTCATCAACCTCTCAGCTGTGGGAGCTGGCAGTGACAAACTACTTCTGAAATCTTGCAAAAAAAAAACCTGAATTCACACACAAACACACACACAGAAACACCTATATGCAAGTGACATGTACTTAATATTCTATTGCCTATAATACAGGTAGTCCTGGCTTGCAACTATTCGTTTAATGACCAAAGTTACAACAACAATGGGAAAAAAAAAGACTTATGATCATTTTTGATACTTGCAACCATTTCAGCATCCTCATGGTCATGGGGCATCAAAATTTGGACACCTGACATCTGGCATGTATTTTTGACAGTTGCACCCATCCCAGGCTCATTTGATTTTTTTTTCAACGTTCTGACAAAGTCAACAGGGAAGCTAAATTCACTTAATTACTGTTTTACTGTCTTAACCACTTTAGTGGTTCACTTAACAACAAGGCGAGAAAGGTAAAAAAAAATCACTTAATAACTATCTTGCTTAGCAATTGAAATTTTGGATTCAACTGTGGTCTTAAGTCAAGGGTGACCTGCAATCATTCTTTTACAACTTCTGCCTTCCCTTTGTCTTTTTAGTCTTCTTCCACAGATTAAAATAATGGTGAAAAGACCATTATAGTCTTGAGCAGTGATGAAATTCAATTTTTTTAACTACCGGTTCTGTGGGCATGGCTTGGTGGGTATGGCAAGGGAAGGATACTGCAAAATTTCCATGCCCATCCCACTCCAGGAGAAGGACTCCCCATTCCCTTCCCACTCTGGGGCCAGCCAGAGGTGGCATTTGCTGGTTCTACCAACTACTCAAAATTTCCACTACCACTTTTCCAGAACCTGCTGAATTTCACCCCTGATCTTGAGCTTCCTTCCTAGGTTTTTGAAGTCATTACAGATTCACACAAACTTTAACTAAAGCATAGGAAGGTAATCAGCCATAGAAACACTATAGACATTATACATTGAAGAAAGGGAATGGATGGCTTTACATGTATATATCATGGCCATTTTGGAAGGAATGTTTTTGCTTTTGCATCTTTTACATAGGAAAAAATGTTTTGTTTTATTTTGAATTAAAAATATTTTTTTCAGTGCAGTACTAATTAAGACAGATGCCGTGGGCACAAGAAGCATAGATTAATAGAGTAATAAAGAGATAATGCTGCATGTCTCTTTCACTCAAAATGTTTTTGAATGCTTGCTCACAAAATGCCTTTATAGAGAGATGAATAAGGAGGAATATTGGATTGAAGGATTGAAGGGTCTACAAATCAATCTAACCTTTGTGATTATTCCTCTCAATTGCTGCCTTTTGGATGGATGGTGAGTTCATGTGGATATACAATTTGTGAGATACAGCAGGAAACAAGATTTATATAAATGGCAACTATGTATTTCTTTTGTTTAAAAAGGAAATTATTTCTTGTGCAGCAAATAACATATTAATCACAATCTGTTACTATTGTTTAGTGTAGAAAGACTGCTGCAATTTTATTGCACAACCAGTATTACAACCATACTTGTAATTGTGTTAATTATTATCATTATTGTTAAAAACAAAATCAACCAGCTGTTTGGATTGGCTTTGGGATTTTCATCCACCTATCAAGTCCTTGGCGAGAACCTCGAATGGGCAGATGTTGATGTTTGATGTTGTTAAAGGTATTGTCACAGAAAGTAAGCTGTTCCAAGTAATATTGCCTTTTACAATTGAATGAAAGGAATTTGGCAATGTCAATGGTGTTCAAATGATGCTCTAGATCAGGGGTGTCAAACATGTGTCATCACGGCATTACACGTGATATATCATGACTTTTTCCCCCTTCCCTAAACCAGGCATTGGCATGGCCAGCATGTGACACATCTGGCCTGTGACTCCGCGAGTTTGTCATCCCCATTCTATATGTTTTGGATCAAGCCTATGGCACCAATTACCCATTGTTGCTGTCTTTGCTTTCTATTGCCACAGTCATTCTACTTCTTTTTGCAGGTATTTAAACTTTGATTTTGTCCAGGTTTTTTTTCCTACTCTGCTCTCTCCAAGTACTATTTTCCAGACATTTTTGACCTTTTCAACAATCATGAAGTCTGAAGTGCTACACGGAACTGATTATCTGTTTGAATTCTAAAGTCTCAGAGCCCTTTGGCTTCTCAATTGCTTTTATTTTGTTTATCTATACAGTTCTTGCTTGCAGGCAAATGGCATTTCTTGCAGACCTTCAAATGCACCTTTGTTGTTTCTTTGTCATGCCATTGTTTGTATTCAAGATCTGTGTGATCTTCTTGCAGCAACTATCTAGGTGATCCACTATTTCTTCAGCTTCTTTGCAGAGGTGACATTTCTGTCTGCTGCTGTCTTATCAATTCTGGTTTTATATACATTTGTTCTTAAGACTTGGCAAATACTAGTAGCAATAGTGTGTCTCCTTGAAATTCAATCAAGAAAATTCCTTTCTTGATATTAACCTATCCCATTCTATCGCTATTGACCAGCAACTATATTTTCCATTGGGCCATTGATCTTTGCCCCAAATGAATCCAAAATACATTCAAGTTGATCTTTCTTCTCTTGCAGTTTGCCAAAATCACTTGGTGGATTAGGAGCTGATCTTTTGTTTGTCTGCTGCTTGGGCCATTTCTTTTTTGCTCAGGTGGAAAGAGAAATCACAGCTTCCAATCCTTTAGTTAACATTTACATGCATCAAGTTCTTCCCAAGAACATAAGATGTTCCAATGTATCAACATAATATGCATGCTGATCAAAGCAGTGTGCTTTTTGTAATTGATAGATGAACATTTTGTCAAAGCACTCATTTTCTAAGTGCCATTCAAGATGGCACTGATATGGACCAACTTTGCTGATAACTACTAAAACCACCATTCCTATTAGTAGCAATGGTAATAAAGGTATTAGTAGTACAAAATGTGTAAAGTTGGTGTCAAGGAATCTTAAATTGGTAGCAAAATTAAAATCTAAGCCTTGTTATAGGCTTTGCATTGTGAATGCCTCCTCCCCCATTTCAGAAAAAAAATATGCCTATCACCCAACTGTATGGCACATACTCATTCAATTTGAATTATTCACCTTGCCCTATCAATAATGTTAAATATGCCAGTACATAGCATCTATTCCTCTATGATCTAGATGTTAGTACCAAAGTAAAAAGAAAAAGAAAACCATTACTTTTGGAGAAGAATGTTGTTATTCCCCATTTTCACATTTCCATATATAAAATAATATAGAGCAAGTATTCGATATTACAATGGTTATGCACTCTCCGAGATGCGTATGCAAAACTTTTCAAATTTCTGCTGTTCTTTAGATGATAATACTTATGCAGTCCTACTACATGTGGTCTTAATAAAATAAATAAAATGTACTCTTCTGTCAATAGATTGGTCATTCTAAATATCATAGGCAAAGTCACTGAAGACCTATATTAGCTTTCAAATGAGATTCTAATGTGTTATAATAACGTTGGATTTCTCATTTTATACTTCATGTGCTTATACATGCATGGAAAATAATACTACTTCTGTTACTACTATTACTTTAAAAAGTATTTGGGGCTATCCTGGAGCTAAACTTACCTTGTTCATTATGTTACCTCTGTAGGCGTCAGAAATACATCTTCCTAGATTCTTGGAGCAGCCTTGGGTTGAGTTCATGGCCTGATGACATCTCTTCTTGATGAACTAAATTCACGAAAGTCAACAGAGTGGTAACAAAGATGATATGGGGACTGGAGGAGAAATTTCCTGACAGCTAGAACAATTAATCAATGGAACGACTTGCCTCCAGAAGTTGTGAATGCCGTAATACTGGAAGTTTTAAAGAAGATGTTGGATAACCATTTGTCTGAGGTGGTGTTATTTAACCTCACTGGCGCAAAACTATAACAGAAACAAAAAAAAGAAAGAAAAAGAAAAAAAACCTAACGTGTGCATGGAGTGATTGTGGTTGTATTTAAAAGTCTGACAGCTCAAGGATAGAAACAATCTTTAAACCTGTTTGTTCAGCTGGCTATACTTTGATGCCTTCTGCCTGATGGTAGAAGTGCAAAGAGACACTGACCATGGTATGAATCGTCTCTGATTATTTTCCTTACTCTGCTAAAGCAGCGAGATCTGGCAATGTCATCTAGTGGTATCAGAGGGCAACCAATGGTTTCTTGTGCCAAATTGATTACTCTTTTTAGTGCCTTCCTGTCCGCAGCTGTTAAACCAGCATACCATACTGTAATACAATATGTGAGGACACTTTATATGGTGGACCGATAGAAAGCGGTCATCAGCTGTTGTTCCACGTGATTTTTTCACAGGACTCTAAGGAAATGAAGTCTCTGTTGGGGCTTTCCAATCACCAGAGACGTTTTGTTTTTCCAGGTGAGATCTTGACTAATAAACACTCCAAAGAATTGAAAAGAAAAAACCCTCTCCACACAGCCATCCTCTATATACAGTGGGGCAGGTTCCTCTCTGTGCTTCCGGAAATCTAGCACCATCTCCTTTGTCTTACTAGTATTTAGATGTAAGTTGTTTCTTGAGCACCATGCGGATACCTTCTGGACTTCTTCCCAATATCTTGATTTGTCCCCTTCAGTTATGAGACCCAGCACTGTTGTGTCATCTGCAAACTTTATTTATTTCTTTAAAATTTAAAGTCCAAACAATTAAAAAAAAACCTGTAAAAATATTACTACCAGTTCCCCAAAAAGGAACATTCCATTATACATCCACATTCAATTTACAGGACTCCAGACCAATTCTGCCCAAAATAATTGACTGTTTCTTCCTCTATTAAAAACTTCATAAACATTTTCATGTTTTCATTGCTATTCCCTCAATGCTATTTATTATTTTATATATAATTCTGCCTACTGAATGTTATTTCCCCATAGTTGTTTTCCTTTTTAAATGACATTTCCTATTGATATAATTTTAGTACATGGTTTCTAAATAAAAACCTAAGTCCTTTTTTCAAAGTATGTGAAATTACCAATTTAGGTCCAAATTTGCTCTGGGATGTATTATTTTTAAATATTTTACTTTACTTTAAAATATTGCTTACAGGTCCCTGATGAATAATTTGTACATAACATATTACAGAGGTCCAGCTTGCCTAAAATACTATTTTCCCATGATAACTATGAAGTTATCTTTGTAAACATCAGAGGATTGAAATTATATTTGCTAGATCAATAACAATAGATGAAGCTCTGAACAAAACAATCATCCAACCTGGAATAAGGGATACATATAGTTCTTCTCTATGCTTTGCCTTTTTCATAATATTTAGTAATGAGTTTGTATGAGTAAGTAGAAAGGATACTTATCAAATTTGATTTGCAGATGACAGATGATAATTGTGGTGGATATATCATATGGTATCTTTTTTTTTTAAAATTAACAGATTAGAAAAGTATGCTAAGTAAATAGAATGAACTTTAATTAAATCAACTGCAGTGTTCTTTTGTGTTCAAACAATTAATTAATTGTATAGCTATTGTATGGAGAATACCTACCTTGGCAACAATATGGATGAAAACAGTTTTTGAAGCAATAGATTAAACTGAATATGAATTCTTTGCTAGTGCAATTTTTTTTTTGGGGGGGGGGGAATAAAAATTCCAGAATCACTTCTGGTGGGATGGGCAGCTATACAAATTTGATAAATAAATACATTTGCCCAACCACAATAAATATTAATCGACTATATTGTGCATTTCTCAATACTTCATTTTCTTTTCTAAAATTTCCTTTTAAATATTTTGCCCTTTTGAAACCACTTTTTTTTTAAATCAGAGAAAATGGAAGATACCAAGTTTATTGGGAATATTGTTATTTGTAACATAAATCTTATGAAAATGTATTAACTGAATTAGGTGAATTAGAATGAGGATAAGATATAAGATAGGAATGCGATTTTTTTTCTAACTATCTGAAGAAATGAAAAGTAAAGGTCAAGACCTATTCTCTATCTTCTTAAAGTGGACATGAAAATATATATCTTAAATTACAGGAAATCATATTCCAACTGAGTTTTAACAACGACTTCCGAATGGTGTGAAAATTTTACTGTGAAACCAATTCCTGAGGGAGATGGTCAGCTAGATAGTTAGCTAACTTTCCTAGATGTGTTTAAGCAAAGACAGAAAGAATGTATCAGTGATGGTTGGCATGATTTTTATTACTGGAAGTTGATAGTCTAAACAATCTTTTCCAACTATAATTCTATGTATTTGTATTTTCCCCCATCCAAGCATTTACTATTTATTTATTATCTAATTATCTAATATTACATATACATCAACAAAGGTATGCAGTGGCTCACTGGCTAAGACTCTGAGCTTGTCGATCAGAAAGATTGGCAGTTTGGTGGTTCATCCTAGTTTGCATAACGGAGTGAGCTCCTGTTACTTGTCTCAGCTTCTGCCAACCTGGCAGTTCGAAAGCATGTAAAAATGCAAGTAGAAAAATAGGAACCACCTTTGGTGGGAGGGTAACAGCGTTCCGTGCACCTCAGTGGTTGGATTCCTTTTTTTAAAATACCGGTTCGCTTGTGCACACTCATGCACGCCGCTTCTGCACATGCGCAGATGCTTCTGCACAAGTACACATGCTTCCAGATACATCCTTCCACCACCGCTACTACCACTTTGCCCGATCCGGGCTGAACTGGGAACAACTCACCTCTGGTCACCTTTGGCATTTAGTCATGCTGGCCACATGACTACGGAGAATGTCTTCGAACAGTGCTGGCTCTTCAGCTTTGAAACTGAGATCAGGACCACTGCCTAGAGTCAGGAACGAGTCTAGCACCACCTCCTAGAGTCAGGAACGACTAGCATATATGTGCGAAGGAAACCTTTAGCTTTACCTATACATTTAAAAAAATAATTATTCATTGTACATTCACCCTGACAACTGATAATATATAGGGGTCATTAGCACAGTTAAACCTTTGTTGAAAAAGTGTTGCTATTGTGGAAAATAGAGAAGTGAATAAATAAGTAGAAAATAGCGTAAATAAGCAGCAGGAGCAGTTTGAGGTGAAGACCTGGGAGATGAAAGGATTTTTTCTTCTTCTTTTCCCAATGATTAAGGATTCAAAAATGAGGGAAGGCACTATAAAAGGGAAAAGTATTGTGTGTTATGGGTTACAAGAACAGCGTGGAAGAAAGAAGTAAGAAGCAGCAGTTGAGGCTGCTGGGCCATGGCAAAGAAGGGCAAAAAAAGGAGGGAGGAGGGAGGGAGGAAGGAAAGATGCTTGGAATAGGCAGAACTGAGAAATCTTTCTTGGAAGAGGACACAAGAAAAGGTAACTCAAGAAAGAGAGACAGGAATGAACTCTGTCTGCACAAGCGTAAGCCTTAACAGCAAACACATATACAGTATTGAGAAGACAGCAACATATAGAAAATCTCGGCAAAGAAACTGAACAAACAGACCACCTGATAGGTTACTGTAAGAAGATCACAGATTGACTACAAGCAATGGTGCATTGGAACTTTTGAAATAAATACTATTTGGTTGCAAGCAAAAACTAGTAGGACCACAACATAATTAGAACAGTAGAAAATAAAGTTTAAAAAAACCCCAAAAGTGTTCTGGGACTTTAAAATTCAAACGAACAAGCAATTGCCACATAACACCCCAGAACTAACCATTGTCCATAAAAAAATAAAGTCTGCATAGTAGATAATGTAGTACTCGGAGAAAGCAAAATATAAGACAAAATAACTGGAGAAAACCACAAAATACAAAGATCTCAAAATAGAAGTAAAATGTACCAAAAAGAAAAAAGCAAACAGAGTAATAGGTGCCTTGAGCACAATTCCAAAACATCTGCTGCACCGCTTGAACACAACTGACATTGACAAAATCTCCATATCCAATTGTAAAAGGCAGCTTTTTTGGGTGGGGGGGGGGAGGGACAGCTTACATCCTGCAACAATACTTTTTACACCATCAGACAATATCTGCCTATTGCAGGTTCTATGGAAGATTTGATAGATGGATAAAAATGCGGAACCCAGTCAAACATTTGGCTAACTGTGCAACTAATCATAAAATATCTGGCACAAAGTCAATTATCTGGACATGAGCAGCTTCTTGGAATTTCTATGACTGGAAGGGCTGGCAACTATTCTTTATTCTCTTTTTTCTATATAGTTGTTTTCTTGGTTTTAAAAAGGATATTTTATATGCTGCAAAGGGAACAGCTGGCGTACCTGAATCTTTGTACATAACTAAGCCATTGTACATAATTACAGCCATCTGTAACTCACAACTCACAGGGATATGAACTGTTATTCTGTAGTCTGAAATCTACAGTCTAATATGCAGAGTACAATCACAATACTGACCAACCTCATTGAATTCAATAGACTGGAGTGGTATTGAAGCTGCTTCAGAGGACTAGGATGAATTCACTGACACTGTAACAACATATGTTAGCTTCTGAGAGAACATGTGTGTGCCTACCAAAAGCTTCCAAGTATGTATGTATGTATGTATGTATATGTATATATGTATATATGTATGTATGTATGTATGTATGTATGTATGTATGTATGTATATATGTATATATGTATATATGTATGTATGTACCAACTATATTTTTCGGAGTATAAGACTCACCTTTTTTCCTCAAAAAAGAGGCTGAAAATCTGGGTGTGTCTTATACATCGAATACAGCATTTTTTTACCTCCTGAAGGCCCACTCCCTTTACAAAAATGGCCATGCATACCCTTATGGGGGCTTTCAGAGAACTCCTGGGGGCTGGGGAGGGCAGAAATGAGCAAAAAATGGACCATTGTTTGCCCCCCCCAAGGCCCCAGCAGCACTCTATAAGCCTTCATAAGGTTATGCATGAAAATTTTTGACAAAAAACAGGTCCATTTTTGTGAAAAACGGGCCGTTTTTGCCCCCCAGAGCACTCTGCAAGCCTCCCGCAAGGCTATTTATGCCTCTTTTTCTGAAAAAATGGGCCATTTTTGTTATTTAGGTTTCCTTCTGTTAAGAACTTCAGATTGCTGATATCCTATCCCCTCGCAGTTTTTAAATTTTATTTTCAAGTCGAATTTTCCACTTTGGTGTTCCAGTGGGTTTCTTTTTTGGCATTTTATAACCTAGTTCTGCAGTTATAATGGCGGCTGTGCTATATTTTTATTTGTGTTTATAATTTATATTTATAATATATATTATATTTATATTTATTTATTTATTTTATTTCTTTGGATTTATAGACCGCCCCCTCTCCCAAAAAGGGACTCGGGGCGGTGTACAGTCAATGAAACACAGATAAAATACATAAATAACAATATAAATAATATGTAAACAATTAAATACTTGAGCATTTGAGTGGAGGAGGTGAGACTGTACAAAGAAATAAATATAGTATAAAAGCCCTAAAACATCCCAATTAAAATACCCAAACCCAATTAAAATATATCCCCGGGAGGTAAGACTAAGAGTGTGCCAGGCCAGCTAATTGAAACAGGTGAGTCTTTAGTTTTTGACGGAAGGAACGGAGGTCAGTGGTGGTTCTGATGTCGGGGGGGAGGTCATTCCAGAGGGTTGGGCCCATCACAGAGAAGGACCTACTCCTAGGTGTCGCCCGCTGGCATTGCCTGGTGGACAGCACCAGGAGGAGTCCCTCCCTGTGAGAGCGGATTGGTCGTAGGGACGTGTGTGGTAGGATGCGATCCTGCAGATAACTAGGTCCTATGCCATGGAGCGCTTTAAAGATGGTAATCAATACCTTGAAACGCACCCGAAAGGCCACAGGCAGCCAGTGCAGCTCGCGCAGGAGGGGTGTTACGCGGGAGTATCGTGCACTCCCCATGATGGCCCGCGCGGCTGCGTTCTGGACTAGCTGTAGTCTCCGGATGCGTCCCAAGGGGAGCCCCATGTAGAGGGCATTGCAGTAGTCCAGGCGAGACGTCACCAGCGCATGAGTGACCGTGCGTAGGGCACTCCGGTCCAGTAGGGGGCGCAATTGGCGCACCAGGCGAACCTGGTGGAACGCCCCCCTTGCCACGGCTGCCACATGGTCATCCATTGACAGCCGGGCATCAAGGAGGACGCCCAAATTGCGCGCCCGTTCCACAGGGGACAGTTGTTCGCCCCCTATGGCCAGAGATGGTATCAGCTGGCTGAACCGAGGTGCCGGTAGCCACAGCCACTCAGTCTTGGAGGGGTTGAGTTTGAGTCTGTTGTCCCCCATCCAGACCCCGACGGCTTCCAAACACCGGGACATCACTTCGACAGCCTCGTTGGGGTGGTTTGGGGTTGAAATGTACAGCTGAGTATCAT
The DNA here is from genome assembly GCF_964273705.1 of Natrix helvetica. Lineage (NCBI taxonomy): Eukaryota > Metazoa > Chordata > Lepidosauria > Squamata > Natricidae > Natrix > Natrix helvetica. The sequence continues at coordinate 34,929,968 of NC_138558.1, read as the reverse complement.
CAGCGTACAGATGGTACTCAACCCCAAAGCCACGGATGATCTCACCCAGCGGCTTCACATATGCATTGAACAGGAGAGGCGAGAGGACCGACCCCTGTGGCACCCCACAAGTGAGTGGCCTCAGGGTCGACCTCTGCCCCCCTGTCAACACGCATTGCTTCCGGTCGGAGAGGTAGGAGCCGAACCACCGCAAGACGGTACCTCCGACTCCCATCCCCTCCAACCGGCGCAATAGGATACCATGGTCGATGGTATCAAAAGCCACCGAGAGGTCTAATAGGACCAGGATAGAGGAACAACCTCTATCTCTGGCCCTCCAGAGATCATCGACCAACGCGACCAAGGCTGTCTCTGTGCTGTGCCATTATAAATATATATTTATAATGTTCAGTTGGCTGAGTTTAATGAATGAAGTATATATAATTTATTATTATTATTATTATCTTCTTTACTACCCATTTTATTGGAGATGGTATTATTATTATTATTATTATTATTATTATTATTATTATTATTATTATTATTATTATTATTATTATTATTATTTAGTCTGTGGCTCTGCATATATTGTACATTGAGAGCTTATGCATTGGAGACAAATTTCTTGTGTGTCTAATCACAGTTGGTAAAATAAAGTTGTCTAGTCTAGTCTAGACTGTTCTGCTCTGCTCTGCTCTGCTCTGCTCTGCTCTGCTCTATTCTATTCTATTTTATTCTATTCTTTACAGTGGAATGGTGTTATTATGCTTGCCCAGAACAATTTGTACCTACAACACATAATCAAATAGTTGTCTCTAAAATAGCAATGTTACATTATTTTGTAATCTCAGGAACCTTTTCTAATTTCAGCAGTAGGCATCACAGTGCCTTAAATTAAATACCCTCTATTTGCTGCCTTTTCATGAAGTTCTAATCCTCTGCCTGAAAAGCAACTTCTGCCTCATGATTACACCAGCTTTGAAAATGAAAATTGAATGGGTATGTATTCACGTCCATTCCCTTTTTTGATGGTTGAGTACGTTTTAAGAAATCATCTGTCATGATTACTCAGATTCAAACTCAATGAAACACTATGTTCTAATGAGCCAGTGCACCAATGTGGTAAAAAGAGATATTATGCTAGAACATGTAGTTCCTCTGTTAGTGGATTACAACATTAAGGTTATTTTACTTTGGATAATATTTAGATATGTAAATCACTCACCACAGGCTCAATTACAGTTGTTTTGTGCTTTTGTGTCCATGGGTATAGTTTAGAATGCATTATCCATTTTGTCCATTTAGAAATCTCTTTAGTTGTTGACTTGGAGTTGCTTTGTTGCAATATTTATAAGCTTCTTTTCATGTGTTTTAAAAAGAAAAGTGAATTAGCCAAATAATGAAGTTAAAATTACGAACTCTTTGATAGCTGTTTGAATAAGGATTCTTTTTTTTATAAGTGCTATTTTTCCGGAACACTTTGCAAACCACATTCTTTTAGCAAAAAGCATTCATTTTATTACTTGTAAAGATAAAAGCCTAATTAAATGTTACACAGCCTTTCTGTAAATCAAAAGCACCACTAATCATGACCGCCATACTGCTTACAAAGTTATAATGCAAACAAGTCTAAAGAATGAGAACAAGCATCAGAAAGGAAAGGAAAGTGTGCTGGAATTTCATAGCTGGTATCTTTTCAACTAAGATCAGGGGACATACAACATGTGTAATTCACAAGGTTGATCAAGCATTATTTAAAAAGAGAAACTTTGGAAATTGCACTTGTTAATAACATAGGCCACCCAAGCATCAAACAAAGGCATTGACCCCCTAGGCTTGGAATAATGGTGGTTGAAACACTTTTTTTGTAGTAGAAAAAAGTCATAACGCTTAGGATATTTTAATTTGAGCAAAATGAGTAAAATGTAGAAAAGAATTTAAAGATAAGGCAACAGCTTTAGAAGTTAAAACTCACATTAGTAATGGGAAGGCGTATTATACCTGAATTTAGAAGAAATGATGCAAAGTGGTAAATACTAAAGTATTCTATTTTGTTGTAGGATTTCAAATTGAATATTTAATTTGGCTAAGTATGATTTAAATACACAAGGAATTTGTCTCTGGCACAGAAGCTTTCGGTGAACATGCAAAGCAACATAATAATGATAACAACAGCAAAAGGGGGAATAAAAAAGATAGTAACATTATCTTTTAATCATTATAAGCCAGCCACACTACATGGGTTAATACATATTAGGCAGCATAGAGAGAATTAAGTCTTCAGCAGAGTGATGGCATGAGAGAGAGAGAAAAAACCTGTCCCTTTGTCTAGATGTTTTGGCATACAATGCCATATTGAAAGGAGTTGAAACAGTTTTTGTTCAGCATGTGGAAGGTCTCCAGATATCTTCTCAACCCTCCCTCTGATCCATGCAATGTACAGATCTTCTCTGGAAGGCAAACTAGTTGCAATTGCAGTTGTTCTTTCTGCGGTCTTAACTATCCATGGGAATCTATAGTTGTCTTGTTTGGTTGCTGTGCCAAACCAGAGAGTTATAGAAGTGCAAATAACAAAGTCAATAATTCCTCTGTAAAACTGTATGAAAAGTTCCTGGGGCAGTCTAAACATCTTAAATTGATGCAGGAACACCATTCTTTGCTGCAACTTTTTAATGGTTGTTCTAATGTTGAGTGTCCATTTCGAATCCTGGGAGATTATAGAATCCCAAAACCTGAAGGACTCCACTGCTGATACCATGATGTTAAATATAATAAGAGGTGGTAAAATAGAACCCCACTCTTATCTCTACAGTTTTAAGCATGTATAGTTCCAGATTGTTACAGGTGCACCATAGGGCTAGTTGATCAACTTTCCATTTATAGCAGACTCATTACCATCTTGAAAGAGACAAATGACTATTGTATCATCTGCAACTTCAGTAGATTAACCATGGGATCTATAGAGATTCAGTCACTGGTATATAGAGAGCAGACCAATGGAAAGAGAGCACATAGCCCTGAGGGGCATTTTTGCTAATTGCTAAATGCATTTTTCCCTATCCTTACTTGTTGCTTCCCATCTGTCACATAGCTGATTATCCACCTACAAATATGAACAGGCAGTGAGCTGAATCAGTTTAGAGCCGAGGAATCAAACTGGTGGCCCGGGGGCCGAATGTGTCACATGCAGGCCACACCCACCCGGGCTTCATCCACTTACAGAAATTTTTATATTTATAGTTGGTTGAACAGTCAGTTAGTTATTTACAGTGAATTTGGCATTTTTTATACCTATTCCCAAAGACCTATGAAACGATCAGCATATGTTTGTTGGTGGTGTTAGAGGTATTGTTGCAAGATGTAAAGTAAAGGTACTTATTTTAGTAACTTATTTTAGCATCTGGAATTTTTTTCAGTGGCAGTGGCAAGTGATGTTCCATCTGTATTTGAATTGTACCCAAGCCATCTTTTACTTTTTGTTTTTTTTGTTTTTTTTTTTGCAAGGAGCTGGCACTTACTTTTGATATTGTAATATTGGCATCTATTAATATTTGAGCTAGCTACTTCTGTGGAACAAGCTTCAAACCAGACAACGTTATTTTGTATTTATGCATTGTTCTATAAGCTTATTTATTTATTTTTTAAATTCTTTTTTTAAGGTAGAGGCTAAAGTTCTTTCTGAGCTGAAGGTCAAGCCAAAGATGCCTAGTTTGGGAATGAAAAAAGTTACAAAGTAGGTAAAAATAAAGGCTCGTAAGATATTATCCTGCTTCAATACAAGACAAATTCTACATATTTTTAAAGAACATGCTTAATATATTTTTCTATGTATGCGTGCAAGATGATATCCTTTGTTCAATGGATTGTTTGAACATTGAATAATACTTATTGTATCGCTTACATTTTTGACCAAACAAAAGCAACAAAGAAAAAAAAATGTGTTTTATGCATATTTCTGTCTACCAGGAGTAAAACATTTTGCAGTGTTTGCTTTCAAGAAAGTAATACATTTAACTTAATTTGATTTATATTTAAATTCAATTAAATATAGTCACTGTGAATATTTCCAAGTTTTATTTAACAATTTTGGACTTACTCATTCATAATTATTATTTGGCAGTAGCTCTTGAAGTCTCTAGGAATCACAGCAAATGATCTTGAGAACTCAACAGTGCTTAAGGCAAATTGTGCACCCCGGTTGTGTACTATGGTACTAAAAGTTGACAGATATTATGAACAATTCTATTGACATTTTTGAATGACCATTCTTCCTTGTGATTAGTAACCAATTACCAGCATCCATACTAAGACAATTTCCATTTGGTCTCTAAATCTGGTGTGAGTGTTTCTATACAGAGGTCGGTTGCCAATTTTTCTATTATTGGTTCGGTAGTAGAACCGGGAGCAACCCATTTCTGTTTCAATTACAATTTAAACTTTTTCATGGCATAGTGTTCAATTAAAATAGAGGAAATAGCCAACTTCAATAACTTGTCTATATATACTTTGCCCTTCAGTATGAACTCTACAGAAATTGAAAGCAATGCTTCACATAGCAGATACATTTTAATTTTTCACACCATGAAGATCCCAACACAGCCCAATGTTGTGCTTCAGAAAGATAATTCTAGGCTGGACTGACAAATGAAGAAGTAGGGGGTCACAGCAAGGTGAACTGAAGAAAAGATAAATAACATCCGGGAGAAGCTCAGAATGTGTTTCAATTAGAATATAGCAAATTGTCTCTTTACATAAACATATATCTCCTTTAAATAAATACTGTACGCTAAAAGTAGAACTGTGAAGGAATGTAAATAATTACTGCCTCTCAACCCAGTAGAGATCACTTTTTTTAGACAAAAACTAAATGGAGAGAAGGGCTGCCTGCCAAAAATTGTGAAATTAAGCATCTGGTATAGAAGTGTTGGAATAGGGGTGTATGTTTATATTTGCATACCTCATGCAAACATTACGTGGAAGATTCAGGAGCTTTACAACTTGTTTATCCATTTTCTATCCAGTTTCAGGCTTTTCTCACGGTTTAATCATGCCATAAGAAATGCCTGAAATCCACCTTCTTCTCTTCTTGTTAATGGGAGTTTCATATACTCAGATCAAGAGGTTAGATTTGCTTCTGCTAATTATTTCAGCAGAGAAGGATACCTTATGTTACTATTCTGGCCTTCAAAGGCTACAGGCCAGTGACATGATGGCTTTACTGGAGGATGTCAGTTTGTAATATTCAGTTAACTTCCCCTATTTTTGGAAGGTGTTTGTTTGTTTCAATGCCAAAAAATAGATGAGTTAAGCCTTGCAGAGTCTTAACACATCTATTTTGCCTATTTTCCCCTCCAGAAAAGCAGAAAATTATACTGCCAAAAATCAGCAATTTGTTACTGAAATTTGGCTTTTTAATTTTACAGAGCTCTTGGTATCATATGCAGCTAGTGGAGAACATAGTCACACTCGCAGTTCAGCTATATTTCCATGCTTATGTAATGAATTCTTATTCCAAGAAGTTAAGACACAAAACAGTTAATTTGATCCTGACCTGAGTGGTCTGAACCATCAGCAACAAGAGAAAAACAAGAATCAGGAGATTCCTTCTTAATAAAGCTCACTTTTGCCTTTGTTATGTCAAAAGGACAGGGCATCTCCCCCCCACCCCAACTGATCCCTGCTAGGTAAGATACCTGACTCAATTGGAATTGAAGAATAAAAAAAATATTACCCAACTAAAGAAGTATAGAGTTAGATTAGATTTATTATTCTTTCCTGATTTATATTGTGGATTGATAAAAACTAGCCTCTATCTTTAGTTCTCTTTTGTCTTCAGATAATGTATGTGGATGTGCTTTTGTCTGGAAGGATTGCCACTAGTTAAATATTGTGGGATTCATTCCTCCCTTTGTTTTCTATTCTCAATTAACTTCTTAACCTTAATCTACATAATAAACAACTTATATCTTCTTATGAAATCAGCAGTCTCCCTCCTTGACTGGAAATTTTAATCTGCCATACACTCTGCTTGCTAGATGTAGATATGGGTACTATTAAGAATGCAAGCCCACATTTTATTACAGCATATTATTTGGTCAACTTGAAAAGATCACATTGACAAGAACCACTGTATTAATGTATTTAATTTTTTTTGGCAACTATATATTTTCAGAATCAATCAAAGACTTGAATAATTTAAATCTTTAGATTACAGAATAAATTATATTGCTAGATGGACCAACAGCATTTCAGAGACTTTGTAAAACGAATAATATAAAGTTGAAACTGGAAGGGACTTTGGGATCATCCAAACCATACCTTACTCAGTATAGCAATCCATTACTGAACATTTATTTATTTATGTATTTATGTATTTATGTATTTATGTATGTATGTATGTATGTATGTATGTATGTATGTATGTATGTATGTATGTATTTATTTATTTATTTATTTATTTATTTATTAGATTTCTAGACCGTCCCCTCTCCCCGGAGGGACTCCATTTACAGATATGGATTTGGTTTTGTTTTAAATTTTTGATCAATCATATCTAATTCTTGGAAACTTCCTGGACAGGTTCTTGCAGTTTTCTTGGCAAGGTTTCTCAGAAGAGGTTTTCCACTGCCTCTTTCCAGGATGGGGAAGACAGTGATTGGTCCAAGGTCATTCAACTGGTTTTGGATCTAAGGCAGGACTAATACTCACAGTCTCCCAATTTCTAGCCTGATGACTTATCCACAACAGAAACAGATTCTCATAGGTACAGTAACTGGTTTCAACATGGAAGTTGGGTTAGGGTTAGTTGGGAGCAGACAACTGGAGCCACATCCTTTTTTATGCATTCAATGAAGGTGACTCATATTAAAAAGGGTGTGGGACTTTTATTTGCTTGGAAAGAGCCAACATTTTGAAAATATTAGCCATTGCCATGGATGCCCGTGACTACAGTTTTGCCAATATGTAGCCATGTAGACTGGAAGACAATTCACCATGTCCCAATTATTATAGTTACATTTTTCCTGGTGTCCAACTGAAATTATCTGCCTTGTAATTTAAACCTATTGTCATATCTTCTGCAGAAATTCTGAGAAATTCTATTCTGTGTTCAACTGACACCTTTCATCTAGTTAAAAACAACAATCACATCTCCCTATAATCTTTTCTCTAGACTAAATATTCCTACCCATAAATTGTTCATTAGTGTATCTGTCTAGGCATCTTATTATCTTGATTGCCCCTCTTGCCGAAACTCATAAGTTTTTTTTTCAAATTCTTTCTAAATGACAGTGTCCAGAAGTGAGTTCAATGTTCTGCAAGGTGGGGGTTTGGCCAATACAATATAAAGTGGAAAAATGATTTTTTTTTCATATTATACTTCTGTTGATAGAACACATGTGTGTTCTATCTCTTACTCCTTCTCCTTCCCCTTCCTCCCCTTCCTCTTCCTCCTCCTTCTCCAACACCACCACCATCACTACCAGCACCATCACTACCAGCACCATCACATGTTGTCTTGTGATTCATTAAGACCTTCTTCTACTAATATAAGTTTTGCATGTATTGACACTCAGTAAAGTTCCACACCACCATCAATTCACAACGTCTTTGACTTTTGGTGACCCAATTTTGTACAATACATTTGTTCATTAAAGTTCACCTTGATGATTTTGGCCATTGAACCAGCTTGTAAGATCCTACTAAATCTGGAAATTATTCTTGAAGACATTTTACATGTTTGCTGGATATGGTAGCCATCCATCCAATGGTAGCAAAGTCCAATTTATATTTTGCTATCTTCTCTGCTAGACCCTCACTGGAAACTCAGCTGAATATTTTGCTGAAGTCAAACATATCCTGGATATATCATTCCTATCAGGCGGTCTGTCACTCTCTGGTCCATTGGATCTCCTCAGGAGAGCAAATCATTATATAATTACTTGCTTGAAACAGGCAACAACAACAGGCAGTTTTTCATGGATTTTATGACATGCTAATTTCCCATCTGTCCTAGATAAAACAGACTGTGATTTAGTTCATTCACCATCTTAATAAGCAATACATATGAACAGAATGCCTCTTCATGCTTTCAAAAGCTTAGGTGTATTTCAAATTATTTATGCAGCTTCCAAAGCATATATTTTATTTTCCATTTCATATTCTTCTCCAACCTCAGGTTATCACTGTCTGCTGGTGAGCAAAGATCAACAGGAAACTTTATGGCAATACTAGGCATGCCATATACTGTAGGCCTAGAGGCTTGTGAGATTTATAAAATTTATGAAATCTGAATGCATGAAGTGAAAACAGATGGCTGATACTTTTGCCATTTACATTAGATCATAAGATATAGAAATCTGCTATCCTGCTATGTGTAAGCAGAACAAGTCATATGGAACGGAAGCTCCAGCCATGACTTTTCATTTAATTTTATTTATACAGACTAGGGTTTTTTAATCATCTAGCTTACATTTTTCAGAGACTAGATAGCACATCTGAAAGATGAAGCAGCTCACATAAGACTAGGATTCAGGATGTTTTGCATTCTCTCCCTCCTTTCCATGGTTTTATCTGAAATCCATAAAGCTTCCTAAGTTGGCTTCAAACTTCTTCTGACCACAAATACTAAAGGCCTCTTTATGACTTTTATCAAAAAGAAATAATTTGTTTCATTAAAGATGCAGAGCTTAATTCAATAAAGCTCCTAAACAGAAATGGGAATGCAGAGTAAACAGGTTTTCATTTTTGGAGTGATCTATATAATATATAGGATATAAATTCCCTAGCACTTAAGATAAGGATAAACTCATTTCATCAGCCACTATATATTCTTATCCCCCACCCTGTTCTGTTCCTTTCAAACACACACACACATACACCACACACACACGATTTTCAATTCCTCTTCTTATATTTTTTTTCAAAATTAAACTAATATTAGAAAGAACTTATATAAAGTGAGTCAGGATTCAATCTGTCATCAGTTGGATAGTTTTCTAAAAGCTGAACAGAATGAGATCAAATGTTGTGTATCTAGAGAAGTCAACAAAAGATGAAGTTTGAAATCAGCACAGTCAGGATAGGATCCACGGAGTTAGGGTTAGGGTTCATGTTCTGAACACTTCTCTATTTTGTTTTATTTTTTCCTCCACTGAACTCTTGACTCTTAAAGTGAATATTTGGGACCCAATATCCATCTCTCATTTAGCCAAAATGGGTTCATCCCCCCAATCATAAAGTGGCTTGTAAGCAACATTTGTGCAGGCCATTTTGAACGTGAGCTATAAAAGAAACTGTACTCAACATGTTGTCTATTGCTTCCTCCAGAGACTGTTTGTTGCTATTCCACCAGTGCTGTTGAAATTCTATTCCTCACTACTTTCCAAGTGATTACTAGTTCCCCTTTTAACTTTGAATGCCTACTAAATATTACTTCCTCCCACTAACTCATTTATGAATGTTTCATACTTTCATTGTTATTCTTTCAAAACTGTTTCAATTGCTACTTATCTATTGAAGGTGATTTCTCTAACCATTGTTATTTTCTCCTTTATTCTTGCTTCACATTGCTATGCTTTTATTGTATTGTTTCTTAGAAAAATCAACCTTTTTTTGAGACATGAGTGGTTTGCCATTTTAAATACAATCAAATATATCCTTTGGGTATCAATCCTTCTTAGATGGTCCCTATCAGGATGCTTTTCCTTTAGAGATATGTCATTCTTCAAAATACCAAATAGCTTATTTCAAGAAGAAAGGATTTTGTTGTTTATACCAAAAAGAAAAAAAAGCCAAAGGATAAAACTACAAATAAAAAGATCTTAAAAGCTTTCTTCTAAGATATTTATTTTTAAAAAATGTATTTATTTGGAAAATTGCATTGAAAAAAATGCTGATAAATGTTAAGCCCAAAAGGTAAGGTAACCTTTTTCAAACTGCATGCTGATCTCAAAAGTACTGTATATAATGCAGGTAAATTCTAAACAACATGCGAACTTTCTCCCCTGTCCCTGTGCAAAACAATCCCACTGGGTTATATTTAGTACCGAAGTGTTGATGACTTGTAAAAAATAAATAGATAAGCACACAAATATCCATAAAACTGCCTACAAGACAGCAGTACTGAATGGCTCATTTTCAACAGACCAATTTTGAACTACATCTGTATTGACGTAGTGGAAAGGCAGACACAGAAAGAAATTAGCTCTGAGCAAGCCTTAACTAAATCTGAGACTGTTACTATTTAAGGTTTCTCCACCTGCTAAGTGAATAGTTAATTATAGCTTTTTTCATGTATTCCTTCCCTTAGAATATTAAATACTTGTTACCAGTTGAGAATCTAAAAGTGGTCTATGCACATATATTACAATCATTGTATTTTACTAGAACTCTGTTCAATCAACCTTGCACTTGTCTGTTGAACATACAGAGATTGAAGAGTCAACCAAATGGTACTATCCTCTCTTCCTAGTCCTTAAAAAAAACTGATAAAAAAGTTGATATTTTCGATATTAAACTTTTAAGTCTAAGTAAGATAAATTATTATATATATAAAATGAATGCAATCAGACCGCACAATATCATATGACAGAAAGACTGCCAATAGTGTTTCTTTACAGTATCAATTAGTAGTATGAACATGTTTAATTGTCCTGGTACTTACTCTAATCCCGTGTATCAGTAATTGTGCGCTTTGTATCTTCTGGACCACTTGAGAGTTTGATTTGAGCCCTCTGGACCACTGGGGGAGTTGATCTGAGTCTTCTGGGTATAGATAAACCTCCAAGTGGCCTCAACAATTCTCTGAGAGAGTGCTAATGATCAGATAACTGCAAGGAATATAATTCTTCCATTCCCTTCCACCCGTGGTGCATTCCTACCGGCTCGGCCCAGTTTGGCTGAACCGGTAGTGGTTTGGCGGCCTGGGTCGCTGGAACTGGCAGTGACTCAGGCCTGCCACGCCCCCAGGTTCTCCAGGTGGCGCCTATGGCACCGCCATCTTATTTTTTGGTTCTGTACCTGCGTAGAACAATTTTAATCCCTCTGTACATGCACATGCACATGCACTGCACATCAAGTACGTACAGCACGCACAGTGCACACACAAGCGAAATGGCAGTAGTGTCTGCTGGAACCCAGACCTGCCTTCCACCCATATTCAGTCAGAACTTAAGAAGCTTCTTGGATAAGAATCAAAATATTTTCAAAAAAACAAAGTCCAGTTGCCTTTTGAAAAAGTACCTTTGTGACTGTGGCACAAAGAAAGCAAACCAGGACCAATAGTAATAGTTGCCTTGAGTGCAATCCCCCCAAAATTGAAACACAACTTAAACGCCATTGGCCTTATCATCAGCACCAGTCAATTGCAAATGGCAGTTATACTCAGAATTTTGTTAAGTTTTACAGCTTATATCCTGTAATAATACCTTTTACACCATGAAATAACAATATATATCCTTGGGAAATACACAATAGATGAAAAAAATATGCCAAATACAGCCTAAGTATTTGGCTAAATATGCAACAAACAACAACAACAACAACTTTCTATAGTGACTACCCCTTGAAACAGAAATGTGGCCTTGGCTAAAATCGAAAGAACTCAATATCAGCTAAAAAGGGCAACTGATTTCTAAGTGATAAAAACAATAAATATCTCAATATATCCCGCAATAACATTAAATACACTGAAATTATATCTCTGTCTTCTATTTAATGATAGATATATTTTATATTTATTAGAATTTATAACTTTAAGCATTACAAACTGCTTATTATTTTTCATTGTTTTGTCACCCCTAAGACTACTCAACAAAAATAATACTAACAAAAACGTAACAAAAACCTAAATTACAACTCAAGCAATATTGAAAACAATGTTTCCTAGCAGTCTTTAGATAGCTTAGTACATAACTTCAATTTCTTACTGCTTTATAATTTTAATGCCAATAGATATTTATGCTCCTGTTCCCTAGGCATAGGATTATGACCTTCACATTTAGGTAATTATAATTATGGAGGCAAAGAGAAAAAAATAATTTTAATATGTCAGTTGTATACAATTGCAATAATAAATAAATAAATAAATGTTATCATTATAATTATGACAGATTCCATTAACAATTACTATACATTTAGGAAAGTTATTTTTTTCTCAACATATTCCTTTGCTATCTACACAAATTTATGCTGTTGTGTTTCTTTATTCTTTAAGAGCTGAGCTTCAAATTCCTAATGTACACGGTAAGTATGTGAAAAGTAACATCAAAATTAGAAAGAAGCTGCTTTGTTTATGACATGTTCATTTTATCCAGCTGGTTTTCTAGATAACTAGCTTTAAGAAATATGGGCATGGAATGCTGACTTCTCTCTAGGGCTACCAAGATATTTGAATAGCTGCTGGCATGGCATTATGCCTAATGAGAAGGTGATTGGCCTTGTTCTCTGGGTCAGAAATTTTAAGAAATAATATGTTTAGGTTATTCCTCCAGGCAAGCCTGCAAGCATTATTAGAAACAGACAACTCCCCTGCATTCGGTTATGCTAATACATGCATGCTAATGAACTAGAGAGAAAAGACAGCTAATGTAGCAGTTTGTAGGCTATCCAGAATGAAGTAAGTTATTTGCATTAGAATATCAAAGTATGGATAACAATAAGAAAGCCAGCTGGACAAAATAGCATTTATAATATTAGCATCCATATACAAATTTAACAAAAGCTGTGATTATTATATTACAGTATAATTTTCAGCTATTAACACAAAGTAGAAAATGTAAGATGAGAAATTACTGAAAATATAGGTGTTCTGTACAAGACAAATAAAATGTTCTCATTATAAAATTTATTTCACCTACAGTTCAGTAATATCACTTTGCCGTAGAGCTGTGGGGTTTTCTAAGGAACAGCTTGTACATTAAATGGAAGCAAGCCAAGATTTTTCTTTTTTATACACAAACTTTTTAATAAAACTTTTAAAAGAAAAAATAAAACTAGTGCAAACTAATATAATATAAGGGGGGAGGGAAGAAAAATAAAAAAAATTAAAGGGAAAGAAAAAAATTTACAGAAAATTAGAAAAAAAAAAGAAAAAAAGATATAAAGAACTTCTATGTCTAAAGTTATCTCACATCCCTCTGTTCTGAAATCTATCTTATCTAATCATCAAAACCATAAATAAAAAAATATTTTTTTTCATTTTTATTCAAGAAAGCCATAGGAGGCTTCTAGTTGTCAATAAATGTAGATATTGCCTTTTGTCTAATTAAAGTCAATTAATCTATTTCAGCAAAATCTGTCGACTTTACCAACCATTCCTCCATAGTAAAGTTAAAGGTCCATAAGGCCCTCCATAAAGGTAAAGGTTCCCCTCGCACGAATCGTTCCCGACTCTAGGGGATGGTATTCATCTTCGTTTTAAAGATGAAGAGCCAGCGCTGTCTGAAGATGTCTCCATGGTCATGTGGCTGGCAAGACTAAATATGGCCGGTATGATGAAGGCGCACGGAATGCTGTTACCTTCCCACCAAAGGTGGTTCCTATTTTTCTACTTGCATTTTTACATGCTTTCGAACTGCTTGGTTGGCTGAAGCTGGATCAAGTAACGGGAGCTCACTCTTTTTTCCCTTTGATCCATTGGTATATTATAACAAATATCTAGCCCACATATTTGACATTCTTAACTTTTTTTCCTGAGGTAAAGACACTCACCTCTCACTCACAGGGTTGAGAATAAACACCTAGGCAGTTTCATATGTTTCTCTATCAGTGTGCAAAGAGAAAATATTTGTTGTGAACTCCCCATAGGCATGAGGAAGGGCATCCAGCCAGGAAAGATCCATCCAGTTGCCCTTCGCCTAGAGCAAGTAATTATAGGGTTATAAAAAGAAAAAAAAATCTTAATAAAATTTAATAAGATTAAATTACATTTAATATAATTAGTTTTAAAATCCACATTAATTTTAACTTTATAGTACCACACATATCCATGACATCCAAACCTCCCAATATGACTCTTGTTTGTTAACAACATCTATTTTTTCATACAAACAAATAAATGAACAGTGAAATACAAGTTCAAGTCCAGTAACCCAGTCCTTCTGTTTTCTTTGCATCTTGCAACACGCTTTTCCCCTCACCATATAAATTTATATGCATTTTTTGCCATTGTTTGAATGGTACATCAGTCGTCAAAGCATGTTTGGTTTGAAACAAAATCATTTTTGGAGAAACATTTATTTTTTATCACAAAAATTCCCCCTAATAGTGGCAATTTTAATTTCTCCCATTTTAATACATTCTCCTTAATTTCATTCTATTTCTTGACATAATGATTTTGAAACAACATATGATTCATATTTGTCATAGTAATACCCATCAAATTAATTCGAACTTTTATTAATAATCTATTTTGTTATTTAAAATGAAATATTATTAGTAGTAATAATATAATTGGTATTGATGATATTTGGGTCTTTTTCCATTTCATCTGGGATACGTTTACCTCAGGGCTGCTTCAGGCCCATTTTTGTTGAAATACTGAAGATCAGGCTTTTCATCATGATCACAAATTTATTACCTACAGGTAGTTTATTCAAGAGCTTTTTTCTCAGCTCTAAGCACCCTTTACTGGAATGCCTTTTTCATTTTTTCTTCAGAGAGTTTGAGAGAGGAGAAAAGAAAAGAAAAGTGAACCAACTCTGCAATGTTTTCTTTATGAATCAATGTGTGTTTATATTTTCTTCAAGAAGATTGTGAACAGTTTATATGCTGGCATATGACATAGCAGAACATAAAGAGAAATGCTTTATTCAAGGACTGGGCATACATATCCCCTGAAGGTATCAAGGTAACGGTAGACACTCTCCTTAGTGTCTGCCAGATGCTGTTGCCCACTCAATTTCATTTTTTTAAAAAAATATGATAATTGAAATGAGAAAACAAGCTAAATAAATGGGACCTGACAACTTGCAACACAAAGTGTCGGCTTACATCATCATATTTATTCATGAGATTGTCTTTATAGCCTTCTTAACAAATAGAAATGATGGGTAGCTACAGCCCAGGTTCTGGATATTGTAGCAACTTGCTAAGAAAAAGGTCAAAAGTAAGATGGGGTGGTAGAAGCCCCAAGAAAGCTGACCAGTTTGCCTTCATATCATGTTTTATAAATGGTATTATGTAATACAGTAATACTGTTTTATGGCAACACTGCCTCTTTCTTCTTCCCAATATAGCCAAAGTGAAAACATTTCCATGATACCCTCAAAATTTCTATTTTTCCCACAAGATCAAATAAATTACTTCCTGCCCTATAACACAATTATGAAATACTTTATTTATTTCCTATTGAATGTAACATGGTCACCCAAACTTGTACATGATAAAAGTCCAATGCTCAAAGCTGGTAGGAATAAAATACTTCTTGTAATATTCATTATGATGTATCATACCTGCTTTGACATGTTATTTGTATCTAGCTTATACAATAGTATAAACATTACAGTCACACTGAATGAAGTGAAATAAACAGAATTCTAACACAACACCAGTGTAAACTTTAAAAAAACCCTGTTATTTAAAATAAAGTGTGAAAGAGATTAATAGATTATATTTACAGTGCTCTAACTAGCATACTTGGGTAACCTTTAGTATCTTTTTTATGATTGTGGCATTATGATATTTTAATATGACATTACGATGCTATACTTTTCTACAAAGAGAATAGTAATCTCAAGTCCATTTATTGACTAAATAGTACAGTTATGGGCATATATAGTCATAAATCTGATTAATTTTAACAATAGTGCTCGTCTGAAGCTTTTAAATTTTCAGTGCACAGCTTTAAGGGTTTAATTCTATAACATCTCAGCAATTGTACCCCTTCACCTTGGTAGTTTTAGCTTTCAGAGGATAAACTCTATAAGAAAAAATAGCAATTCTGTGAAATAATATCATTATTCAATCATTATAATATAATTATTGGAGAAATCCTCTTTTTTTGTACAAAATACACAATATATTTTATAAATGTGTTGTGAGGAAGACCAGAATGTAATCATGAAGTATATTATAATTTATATTTATTATGATAATGTAAGGAAAATATTCATTCTTCACCTCCCCAAACCAGATAGATTGTATTATCATTTGTGTAAACACTCAAAATATGTTACTTGTATCTATCATAAACAATTTAAGAAACATAAGTTATTTATTTATTTGTTTATAGTGAGCTGCTTCATTCAAAAGCAAAGCTTGTATTTTAAATTTAAAAATTTTAACAAAACTTCTTGTTTTTCTTTTTAGCTTTTGTCTTGCTTGATTGAAACCTTCACTTGTTTTTGTAGTTTATTCCTCTCATTCTTAAGTGAACAGTTCACAATCTAATGAGAGAATTTTGTTTATTAACTGGCTTGTTGCAGAACCTAATGCTGATTAGCCTGTTTGGTGTAATGTTAAAGCATCAGGATGGAAACCATGACATCGTGAGCTCGAGTCTCACCTTAGGCATAAAAGCCAGCCGGGTCTTTCTGTCTCTATGTCTCTGTCTCTGTCTCTGCCTCTCTCTCTCTCCCTCCCTCCCTCCTTCTCCCTGTCACCTCCCCCCCTCTCTCCAACTGATTCTTCAGGGTTATGGTTGGGAAAAACACGAGAAAGGAATGGTAGGTATGTGGGGTGCCTTGAGTTATTTATCAATAAGGCTGGAAAAATCATAAAGTTGGAAGTGAGCTTGGGATCAATGTGGATATCTGCTGCGTAGGACTTACAAATTATTATACAGACATGCTGGAGATCCGAGGAAACAAACTGGTAGTTAATGCAGTACTGGCCCTGTGTGACATATACATGGCTACCTGTATTTTGAATCAGTGGAATATTCCAAATGGTTTTCAAGGCAGAGCCCTGTATAGTACACATTCCAAAATTAATAAATAAACATGTTTGAACATTGCAGAATCATATTTATATCATTTGTAATTGAGTCATCCTTATCCAAACCTGAAAACCTAAAAAAAAAGAGTTCAAAACAAAACAAATTGCTGCTGTGACTTCAGTGTCAATCAGAGTTGACAATGATTGCCATTGGTTGAAATTAAAGGAGGGTTTTGGCGGGTAAAGGTCATGTTCTTATTGGTTGCTGGTTTGACAGCCACCTGTATAAATAGCTGTCAAGCCAGCATGCTCTGTTCTGTTCTCCTAGTTGTGTTGATTAAAGCAGTTTCGTGTTTCAGTGATCACTCACCTCAGTCATTGGTCCCTTCACAGGAAATACATAAAACTGGCGACAAGGATGGGATATTAAATTTCCTCAGCCACCCGAGCTAGTTCTTTAATTCTAATCCTCATAATGGCAGCCATCCCAAGCTTCGCACCTTTCAATGCAGAAAAAGAAGCATTCACTGAGAGATTTGATTGATTCATTCTAGCCAATGATCTTACTGAGGCGACGACTGAAAGGAAGAAGGGATTCTTCCTTAGTGCCTGTGGCCTGGAAATTGTTTGGCACAGCCAGAGCGTTGTCCGCCCCGGTGTCCGTGAATACAGTATCTTGGGAGGTACTTCTGAGTAAATTAAAAAATCACTATGCTCCGACTCCATTTAAGATTGCGAGAAGACATGCTTTTAGGCAGTGCCTTCAGAGGGAGGGTGAATCAATAATTCAATATGTGGCCTCGCTGCGTAGAGAAGCAATAAATTGCCAGTTCCCTGAACTAGACGACGTGTTAGTGGAGCAATTTGTGTGTGGCATTAGGAACTTGAAATTGCAATGGAGGCTATTAGCTAAATCGGAACTCACCCTCCAAATTGCAATTGATGAGGCCAGGGCCAGCAAGATGGCCGAAAACTCCACCACCCAAATACAGCGCTATCTCTTGGCTGCCCCCGCAGGGCTCAGATCAATGGCTGTCAACCAACAAGAAATTCCTGAGGAGGAATTATTTGATGAGGGCAAGGAGGTTGCCCATCTGAGGACTAGGGAAACTGGAAGTAGATGGCCCGCCAAATTGCCTCAGAAGGGTTGCCTCAGTTGTGGGGGCAACTACAATCGATCGAATTGCTGTTTCAAAACAGCCACATGCCGCCGATGCAGAAAAGCAGAGCATTTGCAAACATATGCCGAACTCTTCTACCCAACCCCGGTCAACCTAATGACGCTTATTCAGGAAGAAAGACTGCTGGGCAATCTGGTTGGCCAAAAGCTTACTGCGCTGCTGTGGATGACGAGCCATCCCAAGAAGTTTCGGGTGTGCGCTCTGCGGTAGAGCACTCCCAGAAATGCCCCCCCCCAATTTTTATTTCTTACAGTACAGATTGAACGATCACCCTGTAAAATGAAAATCGACACCGGTTCCACTAAAACCATCATGTCTTGGTCAACCCTTAAACAACTGATGCCTGCTGTTACGAAGGACTCGTTAATGCATTGCAGCTGCCATCTCCGCGATTACCAAGGAAATGTGATTCCGATACTTGGAACAATGTCAGTGTTGATGGAGCATCAGGAATTTAAGGGCCAACTACCACTTATTGTCGTCGCCAATCTGCTGGCTAGCCTTTTGGGCATTGACTCGTTTGAACCTTTAGGTCTAACTATTGTCGGGATACATGCTGTGACTATGTCTGATGATTTTGACCATTTGGATGAAGAGTTTGCTGATGTGTTAGAGGGGACATTGGGTAACTATAAGGACACCCATTACATTAAATTTAGGTCCCACGGTTACACCTATTCGGCTAAAAGCCCGAAGGATGCCTTTTACTATTAGGACTAAAGTGGAGGCGGAACTGAATAAATTAATAAGCTAAGATATCCTGGACCCCATTGATCATTCACAGTGGGAACACCCTATAGTCACCCCTGTGAAGGCTGACAGGCCATAAGGATCTGCGCAGATTACCATTCCACTTTGAATAAAGCATTGCAGGCCAATCCATACCCTGTTCCGGTAGTGCAACATTTATTGCATTCATTGGGACAGGGACGGATTTTCGCTAAACTACACATGGCCCAGGCTAGCCATGGTAGCTGTTGATAAGTCTACTGCCAGGGCTCAAACTATTGGCCCAGGTAGCTGTTGATAAGTCTACTGCCAGGGCTCAAACTATTGTCACCAATAAGGGGGCCTTCAAATGTCGCAGACTCCAGTTCGGAGTCTGCATGGCTCCTGGGTTATTTCAGGGACTAATGGAATGTCTTCTGCAGGGACTGGAAGATGTAGTCCCGTATTTTGATGGCATAATGCTGGCCACCAAGGACACAGCAGATCTTGTTCTCAAAATACGGGCCAACTTAACACATTTTAGGGAAGCTGGCCTTCGATTGAAGAAGAGTAAGAGCCTATTGAGAGTTCCATCAGTAGAATTTTTAGGATTTTTGATCAATGCTAAAAGAATGCACCCCATGTCTTCCAAAGTAGAGGATATTCATAAGGCTCTTACCTCTACCTCTAAACTGGAACTACAGGCATTTTTAGGATTACTTAACTTTTATGCGGTATTCCTCCACTTCCTATGTAGTGGAGCATCTCCACAGGCTTCTCGACAAATCGATGGTGTGGCATTGGGGAAATAAAGAGGCCAAAGCGTTTGCCACTGTGAAGTCACTGCTGACATCAGCGGCAGTCTTTATACAATATAATGAAAGGCTACCGTTGACTCTCATATGTGACACCTCGCCCTATGGTGTTGGAGCAGTTCTAGTCCACAGGCTGCCAAATGGTCAGGAGGCTCCTATTGCCTATTTCTCATGCACCTTATCGACCACAGAAAGAAATTACAGCTAGGTCAATAATGAGGTGCTAGCGGCCGTTGTGGGAATCAAGAGATTCTACGACTATTTATACTGTCGCCATTTCCTCCTTGTTACAGATCATAAAACCCTTCTTGGCATTCTGGCAGCTGACCGCCAGATGCCTTTAATTTTATTGCCTCGAATGTTACGTTGGTCCAAATTCTCAGCTGCCTATTCTTACAGGTTAGAATATCAGCCTGGAAAACTCTTAGGGCATGCTGATGCCCTAAGCCGTTGTCGATTGTCCATACCGGTGCAGGACCTGGCTTCTGCATGTCAGGTCCTCACCTTGGATGACTTGCAAGTGCCGATTACTGCATCTTATATAGAGGTGCACTCGCGCAGGGACAAGGTAATTCTAAGGGTCCTGGAATGGGTCCATAGAGGCTGGCCTCCTGTTCAGATGACGGAGGAGTTTCTGTCGTTCGTCCGAAGGGAAATGGAACTCTCTGAGCTAAGGGGCTGCCTCCTCAGGGGCAACTCTGTTGTCATTCCCGAGACACCATGCTCCCAAATGTTAGAGCAGCTGCATGAGGGGCACCCAGGCATTGTCCACATGAAAGCCTTGACCTGGAGTGCCCTGTGGTGGCCTAAAATGGATGATGCCATCCAAGCATGGGTAAGACAATGCAACGTTTGCCAGTTGTCTCGCCCTGCAGCCCCAATGGCAGAGGCCAGGGAATGGGAAATGCCCCCAGTTCCATGGTCCTGGCTGCATGTGGATTTTGCCAGGGAACAATGATTTGGGGGTACCCGACATAGTGGTCTCAGACAATGGTCCGCAATGGATAGCGGAAAGGTTCCAAACATTTTTAGCCTACCTTGGAGTGCGTTAAGCCCTCACTTCCCCATTCCATCCCACCAACAAAGGCCGAGCGGAACGAGCAGTCTTCTCTGCAAAGGATGCATTGGGAAGAATGGGGAATGGGCAGTTACAGGACAAGTTATCACAATACTTGTTGTTACAACACTCAACCACCTGTCCATTAAATAATAAGAATCCAGCCAAGCTTCTGATGGGCATACAGCTCCGAACGACTCTAGACAGAATACACCCTCATTATGCAACTAATACCCAAAGCCTGATTAGGGGATTTAACACTTGGGGGTTTGTTAAGGGGGACTGGGTCTTCATGCAAACTTTTGAAGGCACTCAAAAATGGGTGCCAGGAAAGATAATTGAAGTAACAGGACCCTGCTCTTATAGGGTCCTACTCACCAATGGTCGATTGTGGAGACGACATATAGATCAACTGCGTAGCTGACACGCACTGATTGGCCCTAGGGCCTCCGTCCCAAGAGACAGTGATGATTCACAGGTCCCAGAGGCCCCAACTGACACGGAACACAGATAACTCCTGGAAACATCAAGCGCCGCCTGCCGGCAGGATGCCTCACCAAACCTCACAAGCCCGCCGTTCCTGCCCAACGACATCTCGATGGCCAACTCACCTGGGAAACATCATTTCCAGGCAGGGATATAGTCTTTAAGGAGTCCTACGGAGTGGCATCTCGATAGCCGGGAAGCGACTCCAACACTTACTACACAGACGCTGGGCCAACCCCTTCGACGCTCTGAACGAAGTGGGCGACGGCCGACCTATCTCTCAGACTATGCATGCACAGTCTGGGGTAAAGTGTCTTCAGTGTCAATCAGGGTTGAGGATGATTGCCATTGGTTGAAATTAAAGAAGCATTCTGGTGGGAAAAGGTTGTGTTCTTTTTTTTATATTGGTTTTTAAACATTTATAGGAAAGGGTAGGTGGATATACAAAAAGTTTTTGGCAGCTACATCGTGCTAAAGGTACAAATCTCTCCAAATCTCACAACTTTTACAGAGAAAAAAAAAACAAAAGATAAAAGATAAGCAGAAACAGCATCTTGTTATACATTGTATCAACCATATGTTCAATCATCTCTTTTGCCACTTACTAATATATCAACAATTACAATAATATTTCAAATACATTTATTTTTGTAACCTGTGTCTTTTCAATATTGCTCCTTCCCCCCTGTCCCCTGGTGGAACCATAGCCCCTCCCTCCCTCATATCTTGTTTATTGTCACCTTTTTCACTACCTCTTATGATTTCGTCCCCTAGGAAGGCACTATGTTTTTCATGAAGGCTTCTGCCTCCACAACTGTGTTAATTCTAATTCTGTTTCCCTCCCAGAAGATCAACATTCCTTCTGGCAATAACCATCTAAACCAAACTCCTTTGTTATATAATTTCTTTGATAAGGAGGAATGCTTCCTCCTCTTATCTCTTATTTTTTGGGGGAATTTGTTTAAGAATGGCAATTTCTTTATCTTTATATTTTAGTGGTCCCCCCCCTTTGGGCCCCTAAAACCTCATCCCT
The DNA here is from genome assembly GCF_964273705.1 of Natrix helvetica. Lineage (NCBI taxonomy): Eukaryota > Metazoa > Chordata > Lepidosauria > Squamata > Natricidae > Natrix > Natrix helvetica. Next base: position 34,907,834 of record NC_138558.1, on the reverse strand, counting down.
CGTGGTCTTCCTAAGAAATTTAACGAAATTGCAATATTTTATTTTATTCTATTAGAGAAATATAAAAATGATGTGAAACTGTAAATACATTGGGAAACAAAGATTGAGAAAGATACAGAGACATGTGTTGAGAAAGTTGAGGAATGGAAGAGATTTATTCTAAAGGTAATGGCTTGGAGAAAAAGAAAACAAGGAAGAGTTAATTTAGAAAGACCATTAACTTTCAGGAGAAAGGCCATTTGTAAGTAAATAAGAGAAAGGATGACTTTTTCCCCTGCTGCTCTTTTCCTACTGTGGTTTCTAGTCCCTGTAGTTAAAAAGAGAAGATAAGAAATCAGAGGATACAATAGAATTGGGTATAGGTTGGCAGCAACACTACCAGTGCTTGAAGAGAGAATTTCGGAAATTTCACCTGCTTAGAATTCCCTCATGTATCAACTGGTTGAATAGCTGAAAGTTGAGGTTTGTGACCTAACCTAGAAAAAGGAATCAAACAGCCAGAAAAAGAGTGACATTAAATTTTGAATAGACAGCTGTTCCAGCAAGGGAGGAGGAAAATTGTTTTAGTAGGTATTGTGCTGTTCAAATGCATTTTATCTTAACGGAAAGTGTTCAGTTAGTATGAGAGAGAAGATAAACTGCTAATTCTGAGTGAAGGAGACTATATTGGGGACACAATCTGAGTGTTGGTTTTTCTTGACCCTATATGATGATGTCTATCTACAGCATATAGCCATTCTTTTTAAAGCAAGTCGTAAGGATTTTTTTGACTGTTCCTATCAAGAGGTCAGATATTTTGTTACTGGGTCTCTGGAAGGCTAGAAAGTCATTCTTACAACGTCCTTCCCTACAAATTTCCTTCCAGTGAAAGATTTGGCAGGATGTTTATTTATAATGAATAGGATAGCAGCTGGATGGATTCTGTTTGAAAGATGCTATGAAGGATCAGCTTTGGAACGTAGAAATAGTTTTATGCCATAAGGCCAGTAATATTTCACATATTACATTATTGACTGTTCTCGGATACTGAGATATAGAAGAGGTGCACTGACAAATAAATATAATAATAAGAAATGGAAGAGCAATGCTGACTTTTGGATTGTCAGCCATTTTATGAGATGAAACTTAGGCATTTATACAACGTGTACTTCACTTATTCATTAACTGGTTATAGAAAGTTTAATGAATGTGAACTATGATATATTTAGCGTAAAAGGTCTTGGTGAAAGCATTTACAGTACTGAAAATATTTTATTAGTGGATACTTGCTAAAATGTATGTTATGCAAACTATACATAAATGTACATGCTAACTTCACAAAAAGGTGTAGAAAGCAATGAACTGAATGTAAAATAGAATAAATTATAAATAAAAGCTTAACATGAAGTAGGAAAAGAATTTTGTTTAACACATTTAATTGGTCTGCCCCTGATGACTGATAGGCCCTTTATAGTTTCAGAGAGATCCAGCTGCTATCCTGTCGTTGGACTTATTCTTGATGTTCTGGTGCATGATTCAGTTGAAGCCTTACCTGTAGCCTGAAATGATCATTGATGAGGCCATAGAATGTACAGTGTCTGTATAGACTCTTTGTGATAATGGATACTATATGTCCTCCTGTTTCATTGTAGAGATGGAACAATATAAGAGATGCCTAAAGTGGAAGGTAGAAAAAGGATGAGGCCGACAAGATACAGGTGAGACCATTCATTAGGGCTTATCTTGAGGATATAGGAGTGATGAATGCTGTTTATTTCTTCACTCTTATTGTACCCACACCATATTGGTGACCAGAACTTTTCTGGATAAGGGAGGGCATGTAGATCTATGAAGAGCCTAAGCAGCTATTGTATAAATTTGTTCAATTTGTTTTTGAGTTTGTCATCTTTGGTCTCTATATTTTTTTAATATTTTAAGAAAGGTTGTTGAGAAGATTGTGGGCTCCCATCTGCAGAAAATTCTGAATGAAAAGGATTGCTTGAACTCTCTTTTTAGGAAGGCTGTAGGACTAAGTCAGCATTGGTTGCACTTGTGGATAATGTTTGGGAATCTTGGGATGTATTTGGTGTATCCATTCTGCCGCTTCTGGATCGCTCATGGCTTTCAGTACCATTGGCCATGGTATCTTGTTTGTTTGCCTCTAGGGATTGGGAGTAGAAGGCATGTTATTGATGTGGTTCTCCTTTTTTCAGTGTTAGTCAGTGTTGCTGGGAAAGGAGAAGTTCTGTCCTGAGACTCTGCTATATGGCATGCTTCAGGGTGTGGGCTAGTATAGTGTGTATGGCAGCCTATAATCCATTAACAAATACTAGTTTGCTCACTAACTAAAATGGTGATGGGGAAAATATGAAATAACCCAATATTTTCTTTCTCTTAATTAAAAAAAAATGGTTTCTTTTCCATATTTTCTCTTGGTCTGAATACCATAATACATCAGCTATTTGATCTATTCATTAATGTGGTTTGTTCCAGAAGAAACAAGCATTTATTTATTTGTTTGTTTGTGTTCATAAGTTCATCACTCCCGGTTGTTGCTGAGAATGTTAAAAGCGGAAAAAATCCAGTGGGAAAGAAACAAACCTATCAGACAGGACTAAAATATTCCAGCAGCATAAATGGAAGATAATGGGAGACAATTGTACTGAGATTACTTACTGAACCAATTTTATTTTTAGTGCTGAAAGGAAGAGATAGGACAAATATATTTACTATATTTATAGTCTTGCCTTATTTACAACATGCAGCTTACAATAGTTAGTTTTTCAATCATGAGAATGGTTTTCATTCTATTGATGACACTGTCCTCTGGATGAGATCACATTCATTTTTTCTGCATGGCAACTTTGCCAGATATGCTTGGCTTGGGAACACATTAAAATGAAAATGTACTCAAGAACCTTTCAGGGAAAGCTGAGTAAAGAAATGGATGCCAAACATGTGTGGCAGCCTAGAAAGTGTATAACAGCCTGAATGTCATCACCATTAAAGTATTAGCATAGCTGTAGGCAGTAAACGTCTCCCTCTTCTTAACTCTGAGTTAATTTTTAACTGTGAAGTACCCTTTGTGCTTCACCAAAATACACTAATTTTATGACTAAGTGTTGAAAACAATTTGTATCTAGTGACATTCTTTGTTCCTTATTTCTGTTTTGCCAGTGACATCAAAAGCCTTGAGGCTTGCTTCCTTGTTCATACACCATTTTTCTACCTAAGACACAGCAGATTTGTTGCTGTTCTTTTTCATACAATCTATAGTTTGTGGGTATTATATCTCACCAGCATGTTCATATTTTCAACTTCTGATCTTTCAGTTCTCCATAAATCTGCATTGTGGTCACACATAAAATCCGAAAAAAGGAAATTGTTCCCACAATTACAGTAATACTGTTAGGAGTCTATATACAATGCAATGCAATACAATACAATACAATACAATACAATACAATACAATACAATACAATACAATAATAGAGTTGGAAGGGATCTTGGAGGTCTTCTAGTCCAACCCCCTGCCTAGGCAGGTAACCATATACCGTTTCAGACAGATGGCTATCCAACATCTTCTTAAAGACTTCCAGTGTTGGGGCATTCACAACTTCTGGAGGCAAGCTGTTCCACTGATTAATTGTTCTAACTGTCAGGAAATTTCTCCTCAGTTCTAAGTTGCTTCTCTCCTTGATTAGTTTCCACCCATTGCTTCTTGTTCTACCCTCAGATGCCTTGGAGAATAGTTTGACTCCCTCTTCTTTGTGGCAACCCCTGAGATATTGGAACACAGCTATCATGTCTCCCCTGGTCCTTCTTTCTCTTAAATTAAACATACCCATTTCCTGCAACCGTTCTTCATATGTTTTAGTCTTCTGACTATACTGACTGATTATTTTCAGGTTAGCTTTCATGGCTGTTCTTCCAGTTTGTAGTCTATTTCTTGATTATTTGCTACTGTTTGGTTGATCCTGAAAAGCAGAAGCTAGTACTTTCACAATAATATTCTATTTCTCTCTGGGATGGTGTATGATTGGATAATATTTCAGATTTCACAGAGCATAAGAGAAATAGGAAAGCTATGTTTATTCAATTTATTTTATTTAGGGATATTGTCAACTCTGAAGTAAACCTTGGTGAAGTCATCTTGTGCTGTCTCATAGTTGCCACAAAGCAATGGGAAGGAAGGGGGAAAGTAGATAGCCCAGTGAACAATTAAAACAAAAAGTGGAAACCAAGGTCATCATAACAGGTGGCTGCTGAAGAAGGAGAGGATCCTGCCAGATATATTCATTGGACAATGTGACCGGTGACACCAGGGACGGTGATTATTACTCTTTTAATTAGGTGAAAACCGCAGGAACTTTTAGAGTTGATTTTCAATGGCTGTGACTATATGATGGATATAATAAACATTTACTTTGAGGAATCTACCTGCCTCGGAATTCTTCTTTCAATGGCCGCCTTACTCGGAACGCTGATAGATATTGTTGGAAATGGCTCACCTTGGGATCAAATCAAAATGTCATTGAACAGAAGCTGTTTGGAAATAGCTGCAAAGATGGTTGACTAAAATGGCTGACTTTCTGGCAGAAAGAGAGGAAGGTAACTGAGTAGCATGGAACTGAAAGCAAATTCTGGGATTTATAAAATAATAGTGAAGTACATTTGATGAAGTGCATTTTCTTCAGTTCCTGAGCACTAAAAACAGGATTTGAAGACTAAAGACTTTTCAGAAACAAGCAGTCCAAAGTCAATAGATTGATTGTGTGCCATCAAGTCATTTTCAACTTCTGGCAGCCACATAGATAGATTTTCTCCGTAACAATCTGTCTCCAACTTGGTCTTTCATATCTTTCAATGCTGGACAACCAGCATTGGAATATATGATCTTTCAATATAAGATGTAATCATTGCTGCTGGTTGTCTAGCTTTTTCAGCCTTTTCCTGTGAGATAGGACTCACGTAAAATTTCCAAGTCTGCAATTTGTATCTCCAGTTAGAACTCCAGAATTTTTTATGAATCATTGGTTTATTTTCTTAGCTGTCCCTGGTATTCTCAAGAGTATTGTACAAGTTCAGCATCAATACTCTTCCTATCCTCCTTGAAAGTTCAACATTTGCCACATACTGTAGAATATCACAGGGAATACCATGGCTTGCACAGTTCTGATCTTTGTAAATATAGACATATCCCCACATCTGAATATATTTCCAATGCTTTCATGGCTGCTCTTCCAGTTTGTAGTCTATTTCTTTATTATTTGCTACTGTTTGGTTGTTCCTGAAAGGCAGAAGCTATCTAACACTTCAATATCTTCATTGTCAGTTCTAAGGCTGGTATTCTACTTGACATTAGTTTGGTCTTCTTTATATTTATTTTTAGTTCCACTTTTCATTGTATTGCTTAATGTTTATTACTGTAGTTTACAGATAATTTTCAGCTATCAGGGTAGTATCAACAGCATAGTACACCCGCACCTATACAATACAATAGTAGAGTAGAGTTGGAACGGACTTTGGAGGTCTTCTAGTCCAACCCCTGCCTAGGCAGGAAACCCTATACCGTTTCAGACAAATAGCTATCCAACATCTTCTTAAAGACTTCCAGTGTTGGGGCATTCACAACTTCTGGAGGCAAGCTGTTCCACTGATTAATTGTTCTAACTGTCAGGAAATTTCTCCTCAGTTCTAAGTTGCTTCTCTCCTTGATTAGTTTCCACCCATTGCTTCTTGTTCTACCCTCAGATGCCTTGGAGAATAGTTTGACTCCCTCTTCTTTGTGGCAACCCCTGAGATATTGGAACACTGCTATCATGTCTCCCCTAGTCCTTCTTTCTCTTAAGCTAAACATACCCAATTCCTGCAACCGTTCTTCATATGTTTTAGTCTCCAGTCCCCTAATCATCTTTGTTGCTCTTCTCTGCACTCTTTCTAGAGTCTCCATATCTTTTTTACATCGTGGCGACCAGAACTGAATGCAGTATTCCAAGTGTGGCCTTACCAAGGCATTATAAAGTGGTATTAAAACTTCACGTGATCTTGATTCTATCCCTCTGTTGGTGCAGCCTAGGACTGTGTTGGCTTTTTTGGCAGCTGCTGCACACTGCTGGCTCATATTTAAATGGTTGTCCACTAGGACTCCAAGATCCCTTTCACAGTTACTACTACTGAGCAAGGTACCACCTATACTGCACCTGTACCTCTCTTAATGACCAGGTTCCATTCCAATGATCAGTGAAATTCAAATGAAATGATTGATAAGTAAACACATGGCTGCAAGAGACAGACAAAAACACAGAGACATACAGAGAGATCTGCTGCAAACATCGCTGGTTACTATTTTTTCATTCAGATAAAAATTCTCTCATGCAGCTACACGGGTATTACTTTCACTCCAGTGTGGGATGTTTTCAGGAACATGAATCTGGTCATAAATGTGCACATTGGACAGAAAATGAATGTCTTATTTTGAACAATCACATTTGGGAATGGTCACTAACTACAGTAGTCATTAAACAGAAAGTGAATGTTCAGGTTATTGATGGTTTATTTTTGTTCCAATTTTAAAACCATGCATCTTCTTCCATTTCAGCTTTCATTAATTTAGCATAATGGTTGAATAAATAAGGGTTGAGTATACATCCTTGTCACATCTTCGCCAATCTGGAACCACTCTATTTTTGCCATGTTCTATCGATGTTGTGGATTCCTGAACTGTACACTCATTGCATGACTATAGTGAGTTGTTGTGGGATTTTTCTGAACACATTCCCGGCTTGATGTCATTGATACAATTGAAGGCCTTTCTATATATGATGAAGCACATTGTAACTTCATTTTGGTATCCTTTGGATTTCTCAATGATCTTACATGCATCAGTACTGTCTTGCATTGCTCAGCTTTTCCTAAAACCAGCTTGATATTAGGCATCAATTTTTTTCTATGTACAGCTTTAATCTATGTTGGATGAGCCTAATCTTTATTTTACTAGCAAGTGAAAGATATTGTATGATGGTTTGCACATCTTATTTTTAATATAAATAGATCAGTTGGCCACTGTGTCATTTGCTGGAATAGCTTACAGCTGTGTGAAAAAGTCCTGCATGCTTTCATTTAAGCTGTATTTACATGTTTAATCAACTTTTCACTCATAGAAACCAGGCAAAATTAGTACTTTGATGACAATTTCTGTAGTTAGATTGAGATGCATAATTTTTATTAATATAACCAAAGTTAAGTTTTTAAGGTTTTGAATGAGTTTATGTGCTAAAACAAACACAACTTGAATTTTCAAGAATATTAGGATTGAAAGTAGCCTATCAGCAGCGAGCTTTGGCTGACCAATCAAAATGCACATAGGCTAAATCTGTTAACCAATCAATGTTGTCATATTCTCTGACTATAAATAGGCATGAAAAGCATTGAGAAATTGAATTTAGCTCTGGCTGCAGGCAAGGATGAAGGCCTTTGCTTTCACCAGTACTGAGCAATGGCATTGCATCATTGTACTTCATGAAGAATGTTACTCCTGTACAAAAATAGCCAAGAGAGTGAAATGCATCACACCACAGTGAGCAGAGTGGTTGAAAAATACCAAATAACTGGTTCAGTTTATGACAGGCTCTGCTCTGGGGGATCAAAAAAGTCAACAAAATGGCAAGATTGGGCTCTGCAATGCATTTCGATGCTGACAGGAAGCTCACCTCACCTCAGATTACAAGAATTTGGGGTGAAACATGTGATATAAAAGTGTGCACAAGCACAGTGTGTCACAGACTGCTTACCAGAGGGCTCAAAGGCTGCAGGGCTCAAAGTAAACCTTTGCTCACAGACGCTCACTGCTCTTGGCAATGTGCATGGGCCAAGAAGCATGCCAAGTACTAACGAACAGTGGGCAAAGGTCATCTTCAGTGATGAGAGCAGTTTCTACTTGATTGGGAATCAGTGCAATAAGTATGTTAGAAGATTTCCAGCTGAAGAATTTAGTCCGTGCTGCCTGAATCTATCTGTGAAGCATCCATTGCATGTGATGATCTGGGGCTGTATCACTGCTTCTGGAATTGGTCGGATACAAATCGTGCAGGGAATCATGAATTCCAAGCAATATGTGGAAGTCCTGAAAAAGACCATGCTTCCGTCAGCTCAGCAACTTATAGGGAAGTACCTTTACTTCTAACATGACAACTCTCCTTGTCATCGAGCCAAATCCGTCCGGCAGTGGATGAAGAAGCATGGTGTTCGACTCCTGGATTGGCAGCTCAGAGCCCAAATTTGAATCCAATTGAGAACTTGTGGGCCAGGATTGCTTACAAAATAAGCAAGAAGCATCCAAAGTCCAATCAGGAGCTGATTGAATCCATTATTGCAGCCTGGCACCACATTGTCACCAAAGATCGTGCAAAGGCTATGCCAAAGCGATGCGCTGGTGATAAGCTATAAGGGCTGGCCAATTTCATATTAGTAACTATGTCTGGTTACCTAAACGGTACTTTTCAGGGCCACAAACAATAAAAATGTTAACAAAACACTAGCATTGGCCTTAGTAATTGCAACATGTATGCCACTGGGTATGCATCAGTTAATTTATTTTCATAGTCATTTTAAGCATGCATTGTAAGCATGCAAGACAATTCACAATCCCATCCAAACAGAACCAAATTGGAAAATGCTTATGCTTTTTACTTAAAACCCACCAGTATTTATTTAAATATAACAATATTTGTATAGCAGTTAGCATAAAATATCATAAAATCAATGGCCTATCCAAAAAATGTCATAAACCATTAACTGTAAAGCTTGCAGGACTTTTTCACACAGTTGTAATTAGAAGCTTTACTGCAGGATCCAATCTGGGTCCTTAACCAGGACCAAAGATTTAATCTTCTGAGATTTCCGGCTTATGCTGGAGCCTACCCTCAGGGAAATTCTCCTTACCAGAATGTGTGCTTTGGGCTATTTTATGCATTGTATTTATGTGTTGCCTGGTTGTGTGTGGCTTCCTATTGGTTGATTATTCCAATAGGAAGCCACACCTAACAAGGCATCACATAATTCATTCAGCAGCTGACCATATCTTTTCTGTTGTAACTGAGATTTTTCCACTTGCTTTCAGCTATAATATAGTCAGTTTGATTTATATACTGTATATGTGTGCATGTGGTGATGTTCAAGTATTGAGGTATCATTTTTGTTGTTTGAAAACAGTATTAGCCCTAAAGAAATCATTTAAGTTGAATAAATTGATGTCACTTTCCTGCTTCATTTCATTTTCCTAAGCCGAATATTCAACTACATTTTCCTCTTTCATGTTTCTAACTTTGGCATTACAGACTCCAATCAAAAGCAGCACATTTTGCTTGCATATTCTGTTATTTTCAAACTGATCTTAATCATAAAACTTATCCACCTCCTTCTGTATTGGTGGTTGAAGTATAAACCTGAATGATTGTCATATTAAAGGGTTGTCAACAAAGCCTAATCAATATTATTTGGTCATTGATTGCATTGTAGCCAAATGGTCTTGCTATACCTTCCTATCATTAAACGCAATGTTCTTTCATTGTGTCTGTAGGATTGTCTGACTAAAATGTTCAATTCCAGTCCATTTCAATTCACTGATGTCTGAGATAACAACTTACAGTTATTTCACTGTGTTTTCTATGTTCGTATTTCTTATGTTCCTTATTCCTACTCTGATTTTGTTTACTTTAGATGTATTTTTCCTGTATGGCAACATTAGCAACTAGACCTCACAAAAGCTTTAATCCTAAACACTATTAAGAAGATTCTTAAATCTTCTTCGGTAGTATGTGAGGTATATTCCACCTGAGGGATCCATCATTCGGCACTATGCTGTCAATACTTTTATATTTTCTATCCATTTGGTTTTTTTTAAAAAAAATATATAGAGGTGATTTACCATTGCTTGTTCCTGTCCAGTACAAATTGGCCATTGTCACTAAAGTAATCATCTATCTCCAAATATCTTCCTATATTGCTACTTCCCAATATAGGTTGCTGCTTGATTAGCTGGGCAGTTGGGATGCCTCTGCTGGAGATATATACTCATACATTCATGATGTACTTAACTTATCACTCCCATGAATACCCCTTCTTCTCATAAGTTTCTTTTTACCATGTCCCATCTTATCTTCTTTATCTCTATGGCTTATTCTTTGATAAACTGACACCCATAAACACCCATTCGCTTAAGTGTGACTTATCATGAGGGGATTGTGTTTACTCTTCAATATAAAGAGCTTCCAGTACTGATTGTGAAGTTATTCCTCACAAAGTTTCTGCAGCACTAGGGCTATACAAATAATTGAATAGATACTATGATTTCAATTAATATAATCAGGATAGGTTAATGTTCTGTCCCGTGAATCCAATGAATATGCAGACCCAGGCTTGGCTGTCTGCCATGACCAATTACATATATAAAGCCACCCCTTGGCTGGGAGCCTAGAAAGTTCTCTTCACAAACACAAGATAACACTTACAGAAGGCTTTCGCAATGGCTTGAATATGGACTGTTGTCTCCTGCAAAGAGTCCCCTCCCTTAGTTCCACTTATAAATTCTTTGGGAGGGTCCACACCCTTAACCAGCTGTCCCTACTTCCTTCTATGATGTCTGCTCCACAGCTGTTCCTGTCTCCTATCAATTCGACCTCTACGCACATCAGGGGCAACCTCCCTCTGTTCCTCCTCACTGTTCCCTGAATCAGATGCCACATGGTGGCCAACAGGCTTCCCTAGTTCCTGCTCTGACTCCAAACACCCTCCAGAGTCTTCCTCATATTCCAGAGCAGTCCCATAATGGTCTGAGCTGTCAGAGTCCACCAACAACTCAGCCAGCTTAATGTATCTTTTTCCCAGGACAGAAAAAGTGTGGAATATTACCAAAGCATTCTGCATAGTCTGAGGTCTGAGAATCACTACCACTGGACCTTCCATTTGTGGAAATCATTTGAGGAAGTTATTATTCATAGACCAGCATTTACGGTATTATCCAAAGAACTACATTGGCTTTTTCCTGTCAGAAAAAAAAGTGTGTAATTGCCTCAGTGGTTTGCTAAAGTTTCTCAGAGTGGGACATCAACCTCTTGTAGCCAATACTATTCAGCTCACAATGTATATTTTGTGGTGCTGACATATCCTTACATTTTACAGATGAAAACAATGAGATATTCTCCCTTGCTTTTCAGAGGCTACTGGTGTAGAACGCCTGCTTTAGAGATCTAAAGCAATAGCTGTTGAGGTGCACATATTCGTTTATTCTGCAAAACCGGCAGGTGATGATAGGAACAGGCTGTGAACATATTTAAAATTAATATTTGAAGTTTCTGGGGAAACACATCACTCACAGTATGAGCATCCAGAATGTTCAGACTCACAGTAGAGATAATATGAAATCAATTGAAAGTGGCTGTCAGCTAAACACACCCATGGATTTTGGTAACTTAGTCATTATTGCACCAAGTTTACTAATCTGCACAGCTTATTAAAGACTGCAGCTAAACTCTGTACAAATACCCACCACAGCAAATTTCCACCTGCTTTGGAAATCTTTGTGATCACTCTTTCACATAACAAATATGTATCTCCATCGGCTTTGCCTGTTCCAAGGCAAGACAGTATAAGAATTCATTATTATGGCTGACAACTGCACTGAAGCCCATAATAAAAATCTCCTTCACTTGCTCTAACAAGCAAATTCCCTGTTTTCCTCTTATAGAAAGGAAGTGCTGTCCGTAGATGTGGCTTGAAAGGAAAGCCTATCTGCCCTTCCATTTTCTCCTTTTATTTGCCTGATTTGCAATTCTGTGCAGGTCCTTCTAAAAGAAGCAATTCTCTGCTGGAAATGCTGCAGCTGGTTTCCCCCCTCCCTGCATTCATAGCGAGGGAGGCAGCAGTGGGCTCACACAAGATTGGTTTAAATGGGAAATCAATACCGGTTCCTCATTCCCTACAAAAGAGCTGAACTGGGCTGGCTCAGCTCCAAGGGAAAAAAATGACTCAAGTGGAAAAGATTTGGCTGACAGTGGTATAGGAACTTTGCTTAGCTCGTACTATGCTTGTTGGGTCTGTGCCACTAAGCACATCACAAGAAGTTTGAAATAATCTGGCTTACCTCTCACCATCTGCTTTCTGATGGACAGATAAATATTAGAAAAATCAAAGGCAGAAGCTTGCTTTCCTGAGATGAACACCTATTAACTTTGAAGTATTGAAATATTTCTGTTAAGCTCAGAAATAGGAAAGCTTTTGGAAAGGATTGTGTACAGGCAAAAAGTATTTGTCACCATAGAACGGCAAATGACACTCATCAATCTACTCTTTCCAGAAAGAAACTTTCTAGGATTAGAGTCAATTTGCACCTTATCTGATGGTCCCAGGCAATGCTATGGATATTAGGAGGAATGTCCACTTTATAAATTCCTACCAGAGTTGTTGGATGCTGGCCCAACATTTCATGGGCCACCTTGAGATCTTTGTCCTTAGGTGACACACCCTTGATTTTAGTTCTTATGCTAAATTCATATCTTCCTGAGCAAGTTAAGATTTTAGAAAGAAAAATAAGACAAAGGCAATATGAAGATTCAAAAGGCACTGCTTAATATTTGAAAGCAAGAAAGAAGACCTTGGGGAAGTTTATGTACAGGTAAAGGAAAGAGGAAAACAGATAGGAGAAGAAATATGGGTAGATAAGTTATGAGTAAACGTAATAAAAAAAGGAATTGCTTTGGAAGCAATTCCAACTGTTATTTTTAAATTTCCAAATTTCTGAATAAATAATTCAGATTAATGTTCGAGCCAAGGTAGAATTATGGTTATGATGTGTACAGTACACAGGATTGCTTATTGCCATAGGCAAAAAATCCATTTTAGGTACATAAGCAAGGTTGTTTTAACAGTTGAAATGAAATGTCCAAAATACCTTCAGGCATCTTGTCACATTAGACTATCAGTAGAATTGGTCTCCAAGACCTCCTTTAGTTTGGTCTAAAGCATTTCACAAGGAATGCCATCATAGAACAATGTCTTGAGTAAAAGTGAAGATTCAAATTATTTTGCAATATCCACATCTATTTTCTCAATGTATTCCATCTTTTTTTTTTCTTCACAACAGGGAATCAATACTGCCATAATGAGCATCTTGTGGCTCTCCAGATGTTGTTGAATTTCCCAGTATTTCTAGAAAGCATATTGAATGATAAGACAGCATTGTGACCCCAGTATTAAGGTAGAGGTCCATTTATTAGCCATACTTTCTGACTAGCAGAATGATGTTAGCCATACTGCTCTGACTAGAAGTATGGTGACTTGCAATACATTTTAAAATAGTTTATCAAATTTCCTTTAGGAATAAGCTTAATTTAATTAACATTTTAATGTTTAATTTTAAAAACATTTAAGATGATAAATATATCCAGAATTAAGCTTCTTCACCATCAGCAAAATGCTTAGAAACATATGATAGTAAGTATATTTAATTTATGCAGTAATTTATTTATTTAACAACTTGCACGCCCTCTCCATCATTAATGTGACTCTATGCAGCATATATTCATATTACATATTTTTTAAAAAATCTCTGCTTCCCTTTATAATGAGAAAATTGGAAACCAACCCTTCTTCTAATTGCAACATGTAATGTCATCAGGTTTTATGCCAGAAACCAGGAAACGAGGACAAATAGCCATAAAAATGAGAAAAAAGGGGCCTTACATATAACAATAAGACCAACGTATTATTACCTCTGCCTTTTCTTAACATTAAAGGTATTGAAAGCCTTAGCATAACTCATGTGGACAGTAATTTTGGTTTTCTAAAATGATATACTCTGGAAGTTCCCAGTGCTTTGACCCCTAAAATGATAAATGGATTTGTGTGCAAGTTCTCCAACCCCTTGAATAAAATTGCTCTACTCCTTAATAAGTCACTCTGTTAAAGACAGCTTTGACCTTATTCCCTAACTCAAGCTAATCTAAAAGCTGCAGAAGGGCAGAGATGTGGATTGGGTTTGTATACAGCTATGGTAATCATTGTGATGCAGTTGGAGTAGCCTACTCACATTTGCCTTTAAAAAAAAAAGATGCCAGCCTACTATCAAGCATCCTTCCCAACGTCCCAATTGGATTCATTCCAGATTACTATTTTACACTATCTCTTCAGAGGACGGTGTCCTGGAAAACACAAGGCTTCCTCCTCATAAGCACAATCTAAGGAAGCTACATAAAAAAGAAGTTATGTCTTTTGCACCTAATATCACGGTTCTATGCCAATGAAAGGCAAACTTCTCTCTTCCTTGCAGTTTTGGTTACTGTCACTATTAAAAAAAGCACCAATTGGTACTGCAGCTAACCAGTTTCTTTCTCCTACTAGAGAAAACATAAATAGTATAAGATATTGTACCTTCCCTTTACAAAGTGTGTGTGTGTCGCCCCGAGTCCCTTTTTGGGAGAGGGGGCGGTTTAGAAATGCGAAGAATAAAATAAAATAAATGTATACACATACTAGCTGATAATGCAGCATTCCTCTAGTATTCATAGACGTCAAAGCGTTGTCTGACAGAGAGCCATTGGGAGGGGCCTTTCTTCCCCCTACTCCCATGCACATCATCCCTGTCCCTTCCCTTCCTCGTCCTATGTGCTCCTCTTTTCTGCCCTGTCTACGATCCTGGCACTTTTCTCCAAATCCATCAGGCACTTTCCCATTGGTCCACTGGAAGGTGAACATCACTGCTGGCTTTCGAGACGAAGCTGCAGAGGAACTGACATCACAAACAATTGCTGCTCTAGGATGCTGCACTCCAGGGACATGCGGTCAGGGGAGGCAGGGGAGGCAGAGCCTCACCGCTCTGATCATGAAAAGAAAAAAAAGGGAAAAGGCACACGTGGTCCGATTCCCTGCCTTCCTGAGTCAACACGAAGGGGACCACGGAGCGCTCTCCGCCGGCTCGCGCTCCACGGTCCCCTTCATGTTGACTCAGGAAGGCGGAGAATGGGACCACGTGTGTAGGAGGAGCGCGCTCTGTGGTCCCCTTCATGTTGACTCAGGAAGGCGGGGAATGGGACCACATGTGCAGGAGGCTTAGGCTGCCTCAGCCTCCTACACCCGTGGTCCCATTCCCCACCTTCCTGATGACGTCACCAGCCATAAACCTCATTACATGTCACTGCTGCACTCACTATCCTTAATGGGCCAGGTGTTCCAAAGTTATGCTGAAACACACACACACAGACACACACACAACCTAGTGGTGTCTTACCCCCCCCCCCCAGTATTTTTCCAAACCGAATGTAATTTCTAATATTGGATTTCCCCCCTTACCAGAGGAAGCCACCTTATGGAATACTGTAAAGCCGTTACTATGGCAACTCCACTGCATTGTGCAATAGAAGCCATTTTACAGCAGTACTATAGAAGCCATTGAAAGGCACAACAGGCTGCATCTTAACAGAACACATACCCTGAGGAGTGTTAGGAGTGTCTTACCCCTCCCCTCCAGTATTTTTCTCAAGAGCATAAGTCATCTGTGTATCGAGTCTGGTTGAAATTGCTCGAGGCATTCCAGAGTTATGTTGGAACATAGATACATTATATACAATACAATACAACACAACACAACAACAACAACAACAACAGCAATACAATATATGTATTCTCAAATTAGCAAAGTACTATTCAAACATGAAAACAAAGAAACACAAATCATCTTGAAAACAAGGGCAAAACAGTTGAAAGTAAGCTCTTTGTTTTGCCTCTAACTCCCCATCCCACTTTGGGACAGAATTTTGTTATTGATCTGCACTTTGCAACTGTGGTGTCTCTCAGAAATTCATGATAAGTACTTGGTATTAGGCTGTGCAATGTTTCAGCTTTGTCTTGGAAAATGTACCTGGGAAGTGTCAGCTCAGCATCTATGTGTGAATCAATTTGCTCTCACACAGATACAGCATATGTGAAAGATTTAATGAATTGCAGAAAGGTGCCATGTTCATGCTCTTACTCATTCCAAAGCATCTTTTCTTAACTAAAACTAAAACTTTACATATCTGCTCATCCTCTCAAAGGTCCTCTGTTTTAAGAACCTGTAGTATTTCTTCCCTTATCCCTAGAGCCAGAGCAGACAATCTTTCTTTGGATGTATACCATCCTTTGTTTTATTTCTTTGCCTTCGGAAAGATGCAATGGCTGTAGTAATGATACAAAAACATCACTAGGAAAAAGAACTGAAATTTAAAAATCTTTAGAAAGAAAAGAGAGAAAGAGAGAAAGAAAGAAACCTGATAGTGCCATTATTTTTGTGGATAGATATCCTTAGAATAGAATAACAGAGTTGGAAGGGACCTTGGGAGGTCTTCTAGTCCAACCCCCTGCTCAAGGCAGGAAACTTTATAGTATTTCAGACAAATGGTTGTCCAATCTCTTTTTAAAAACTTCCAGTATTGGACAATCCATAACTTCTGGAGGCAAGTTATTACAATGAATAATTGTTCTACCTGTCAGGAAATTTCTCCTTAGTTCTAAGTTGCTTCTCTCCTTGATTAGTTTCCATCCATTGCTTCTTGTCCTGTCCTCAAGTGCTTTGGAGAATAGCTTGACACCTTCTTTGGGCAATCCCTGAGATATTGGAACACTGCTATTATGTTGCCTTTACTCCCTTTTTATTAAACTAGACATACAGTATCCAATTCTAACAACCGTTCCTTATACTGTATGTTTTGCCTCCAGTCCCCTAATCACCTTTGTTTCTGTTCTCCCCACTCTTTCTGGAGTCTCAATGTTTTGTTTTATATTGTGGTGACCAAAACTGGATGCTGTATTCTAAGAGTGGCCTTACCAAGGTATTATAAAGTAATATTAACACCATGTGATCATGATATTAATTCTTCAGAATTAATTCTTCAGTTAGATATTTATATACAATTTTTCCACTGTAAGTATTAATAAAAATATAATGTCTTGTCTGTTTCATTAATAAAAATGTGGAGTCTGATTTTTTTTAAATGATCGTACAAAATAATTACATGAAAGCAGGTAGGGTGTACTGAGAACTACACTTATTTTTTTTTAAGGGTATACCACACTTAGAAAAATAGAAGGGGTTCAAATGCACACATCTTATTTCATTAATATCTCTAAGAAATTAAATTAAATGTGGTTTGTTTATTTCTGCCCTTTTTTAATGCTAAAGAAATAATAAAACTTTTAGTTTCATATATAACATCTTCAGGGAGCTTAGTGTGTTTTAGATCTATATGGACAACATGAAATGAAAAGAAATTAGGAGATCTTGTCAAGCAAGTCCTATGATAGCTAATGTCAATTAAAAACTTTGTGTCTACACTGTTATAATGGCAATCATGAATAAATACCTAGTGTGCAAAGCAACTGCAGAGCCAGTACAAGGCTTTTGCGATACATTGGTTTTAAACATTGGAAACTAAATAAAAGCCAGACTCTATTTGGCATATGAGTTTGTCGACATCTATATGCATGTAATGTATAGTATAACAACATGGGCATTTTGATGTATGTTTTCCCTCCTTTTAATTGTAAACCACCCAGAGCTATTAAGCAATCAGACAACCTCTAAATCAGACAAACAATAAGAACAATAATTTTATTTTATATGCACTTATATCAATGTGAAGTGCAAGGAAAATGAAAAAATCATGTAGTATAAATAAACATCCACAGTAAAATCAAATAATGATCAGTTTAAAACAATATCTAACCCAGTGGTAGGATTCAAATAATTTAACAGCCAATTCTCTGCCCTAATTATTTCTTCCAACAACCAGTTCACTAAACTGCTCAGAAACTTAACAACCGGTTCTCCCGGAGTGGTGTGAATTGGCTGGATCCCACCACTGTTCTAACCTCAATTTAACTAGTATGGGTTGGCTGCATCATTTCTGCTTACCAATTTGTTCTTCATGGTGCAGAACCAAAGAGGGCCCTCTTTATTGCTACTTTCCATTAAGTATTTGTCTTGTTTTGTATGGGGGGGGGGTGATAATATCTGAGGTTTATATTGTTGGAAGAAATGTCCTTCTGGGTTTGGCTCCAAGTGGGGAAAAAGACACTGGAGACATGGAGGCTGCTTGGAAAGATGGTTTTAATGGTGGACAGGACCGCATGGCTTGAGTCCTGAACAGAAAAGGTGATCACATGCTTCAATGTTGGTGGAGAAGAAGAGAAGGAAAGAGAAGAGCAGAAGAGACGTGAAGAAGGGCTTGCAGGGCTTTTTATAATCTGTTCTGTCCCACCTATCTGTTTCCTGTTCCTGTGTAAGAGATGTATTCTTATTGGCTGTCAGACTCACATGGGCCCGTGCAAGGGCAACCCTCTAGGCTGAGTTTGAATCCAGGTTTGATTGAGTTCAGATGCCATGTGGTCAGTTGAGTAGAGGCTTATTATCCTGCCTTAATCCCATCACTCTGGAGTTGAAGAGGAGAACTCTTTATTATGTAAAGTGGACTAGCTTGGCCTTCTTAATGGCCCATTGACAAAGTGGGGATGGGCCGGAAGCTGCAGGAATTTACTTTGTGTTTAAAATGTGTTTCTCCCTTTTTCACATCCAGGAAAATATAATATTCTGCCTTTTCAATATTCCTAGGATATTTCATTTTTCTGGGAGAGGGCTGGGTGATAACTTCCAACAATATAAAGTACTTTAAAGAAATAAAAGCATTTTAAACCTTAAGAAATTAAGTTCTAAACTTAGTTCAAAGAGGAATCAGTATAGGAGACTGCTGTGAGTCAGTTGCTAGCTTTCTTAGTGCTGACGTAAGAGTTGAAACCACCTGTGTTTTAGATCCTTGCCTATCTTGGCTGCTGCTCAAGAACCAAACTGCATGTAGCAGAGGTTTTACCTGTGCTACCCTATGGGCACCCAAAATTGTTCATGCTACTGCATTCTTCACCAGTTACAGCTTCCAGATACTGTTCAAGGCTAACATCATATTGACCATTTTTAGCCTTCCAGAAGGCCATGAAAACCTAGCTCCTCCTCCCAAGCATTGGAATAAAATGGGGTTGAGCCAGTTCACAGCATGGTTGGCCTGGTGTTTTTGATGGGGAGGATTCATTCTGTTTTGTACCTTGTTGGGAGCCAGCAAACAACTTTATGTGAAATTTGTGTCCATGTATGCTCTTTAAATAAATAAACAAACAAACCTAGGGCAAGATATTATCATTTTGCTGATTATACCCTTTTATACATCTTAGTTCAGGCCAGCAAAGCAATTGAGGTTCTGTTTTAGTATCTGGAAAATGTGGAAGCCTGAAGGGGGAAAGGACAAGTCAGTCTAAAAAATGCTGGGCCTTGAAGCACCCTTGACTCATACATTTTCCTTCTTCATGCCTGAATGGGGTAGCATTTCCCCATACAGAGTTTGATGGGTATTTTAGTAGGCAGAAATAAAAGTCAGGAAGACCTGCCAACATTGGTTGTTATGGTACAATCAAGTCACCAAAGGGTAAAAACTGATGCTTAACTATCTAAATAATATGAAATGGATTATTCTTCTAGAAATTCATAAGCTTAAAGTTACAAGTTTTCTGATATACTGTATTGCAGCAGTAAGGTAGAGTTGATCTATCTTATGACCTGCATATATTATAATAATTCTATCTGGCATTGTACATTTGTGATATGTTATACATTGTACATATCTATCCACAGAACTATAAATTAAAGGTATTTTCCCTCTTAATATGATTTTATTAGTTTTTAATTATATTAAAAGTGAAAATGAGAATATTGAATCCCATCACTTATGGTAATATATGGATCAATTTAGAATTTAATAATGAACAATATACATTGATAGTGATTTCTAACAATAGCTATGTTATTACTTTATCTTAGTCTTTCAGTGTGTGTATTAATAAGCAAACGAATAATGTATCTTTCTGGTATGCCTTTTTGCTGGAAGAAAATAATGGATAGAATTAAAAGAGGAACACCAAAGGAGTTACTCATATGTAAGAATATATTTTATTGTTTCTTTTGTTAGTAAAATAAGATAATTTGTATTCCTTTTAAAGCAGAATTTTCCTTTGGATCCCCTGCTGTCTCTAGAAGGGAAAAAAGGAAATCACAGTTGTTCAGTTGGACAAGAACAATCAGATATAATAGTTTGAATTCTACTGAAGTGGCATTACAGTTAGTCACTTTTTATTTGTCTTGAAAATTATTCCTTCTGGGTGAGTAGCTTGCCAAACCCACTCATAAAACCACCCCATCACATAGCTTCTTGTCATCCCCTTCCCACAAAGTCGTTCTGCCCTTATCAAATCACTTGGCTACAAAGACTGTCTAACAAGAGATCTGCTCAGCAGAAGAAAAGGAAACATGAGAAGGAGGAGGGACTCAGAAACCCTAATCCTATTCATGACAAAGTGTTTAGTAACAATATATCTTCAGCAGGCACAGAGTAATAATTCCTGTAACATGTTGCATAGGTGAGGAAAATGTGGTAAGTAGATGAGACGTAGCATCTGCTCCTCCATAATGCTGTGAATCGCAGCTATGCAGGATTATATACTGTACATATGTATCATGTGAAGCATCCACTCTAATGTGTCTTCCTCATAAGTATTTTACCTTACTGTCCCCTGACAACTTTCCAGAATATAAATCCTATTCTCAATGAGACTGATTGCTAATTAAGAGACCTGGAAACATATGGTTTAAATCATATTTCACTTTACTGGAAGTGGTTAAACAATGCTAACTAATATTAATGTATCTACAAATATGGGCATATGCCCTCCTAAATCTCCCAAGACATTAATTATTTTAATCCCTTTAATAGTTATATAGACATTCAACTGTCAGCAAATTAGAACAATATGTAGATGTTCTAACTTGAAGTCTCTAGAGTAGGTACAAAAGGTTTCATTCCAGGTTACTGCACACATGCATTTCTTTCAGGAAAGAGAGAAGTTTTCAAAGTAATCTGTGATTTAAGGGCTAATAAATCAAGTAAGACTTCTCCTGTTTTAAACTCTCCAGAATTTTCTTTTGCTTTTTTCCAATTTGTTTTAATACCTATCTTCTCTTTGTCCTTGGCCATACAAATCAATTAAAAGAAGTTTCCAGGAGCTCTTCAACATCAAAATGTAGCCCAAAATTAGAACTCGGGGGACAGAAAAAGGTTCATTGGTCATATTTTAAATATGTAATTACAGAACTATTCAAAATATTAATTGGGCATAGATAGATACGTTATTAAGGGGTGTGCTGCCCTTCCCTGAATAAGATCTATGCCTGTACTGGTCTGTGTTGTATAATTTAGAAGATGAAAGCAGAGGTCATTCAAATATCAAAGCTACTGGCCTTCTGTTTTGAAAAGCCCAGGACAAATTGTCAAAAAGGAAGATGACCTGGACAGAGATACCTAGATCAGCTACCTGAGCAACAAGGGAAAACATGGCTTAAATCCAAAATAAGAGGGTATTTACTTCAGTAGATACCTCGCTAATTCAATAAGTGATGGGGGTGCAGGGGGAGTAAAAGACACCCACACTTGCAAGATTCATGTTAGCCATTACATAGACCAAACCATGAAGTAACTCCACAAAAATGCTATTTTATTAATTTTAGCTATATTAATATAATTTTGTAAATCTAACTATGCTTTATGTTAACTGACTCCTACTCATGTGATTTAGGGAGGTGTTTACCTGAGTCACTTGTGCATGCCTCCAAAAGTCGGATATGAAGAGATCTAAGGGTTGCAAGATAAATAACCAGGATGCAATTCTAGGAGCAGAAGTCTAATATAAATATTTGCTTGAGCACTGGTACTGTCAAATATTGAGATATTTCATAATCATACCTTATATGATATTTCATAATCATAACACACACACACACACACCCCAACACACTGAAAACAACTCCTTTTCTGAAACATTTGAAGAAATTTCATACCAATTGGTATTTGTTCTGATTTATCTCCAATGAAGATTTCTTAGATAAAATCATGTTAATTATCAGTTTGATCATATATGTACAAGTATGTTAAGCAACTGATTCTCTCATTGACAAACATTTTATTCGCCTTCAAGGATGATTACCTTTCCCTCAGATACACACACCATACACCACGTGTCTTCATCATTAAAGTAATCCCAAAACAGTTGGAAGATGCCATTCTAAAAACTTTGGCCTAGGTTTTCATTTTTTTGTTGAAGGGAAATCTTATCTTTCTGAAACAGTGTACATGTTTTTCAAGCCTAGTGCTCTGAATTTGAGATAAAAGCTTGCATTATAAATGGACAAAGCATCCTGCCAGAGATTATAATAAATCTTCCTTCAAATGCAGTATCACTCTGATTTATAATGTATAATACAAAAGAATAGATACACTTTAGATGAAATAGACACTTCTCATGGTGCTATCTTTATAATCTTCCCCAGCCCTTCAAAATGTGAATGACCAACTCTCAATCACATGCAGAATGAGGTGAAAGTACTACACTTGACTTTTCACTTTTAATTTAATGGTAGACCTTAAAAGGAGTTGAGAAAGACAATCCTTTTGCTGAGCACAATGACTTCATTTCTTTCATAGAAAAGAAGCAATTCCCTTATGTGAAAAGTTCATGTACAGTTATTACCTTCAAAATATCATGGTTACACTTTTAAAAGACTGTATTTTTTGAAATATAAGATGCACCAGCGTATAAGATGCAGCAAGGTTTTGAAGAGGCAAATTTTTTAAAAAAGTTTTTGCACTCTGTAAACCTCCCAAAAACAGCCTGTTTTTCATGAAAATGGGCCTGTTTCTCCCCCCCCAAAAGGCATGAATAGCCTTTAGGGGGCTTTCAGAGTGCTACTGGAGGTGGGCCTCCCAAAAAGGAGAAAAAATGCCCCATTTTTCATTTAAAAAAAGACATGGATAGCCTCTAGAAAGCTTATTAAGTGCTCCTGCGGACTGGGGAGAGGGCAGGCAAAATTGAGCAAAAAATGGGCCGTTTTTTCCTCATTTCTGCCCTCCCCAGCCCCAGGAGCTCTCTAAAAGCTTCCTAGAGGCTCTTCATGACCATTTTGGTGAAGGGGCGGAGTTTCAGGAGGCAACAAATGTTGTATCCAGTGTATAAAATGTACCCAGATTTTCAGCCTCTTTTTTGAGATAAAAAGGTAATCTTATACTCTGAAAAATACGGTATGTTGGAGAAGAATTTTTTTTAAAAAAGCAAAACAAAAAAGTAGCACACCATGAAGATTTCTGAATGCATTTCTTGGGCAAGACTGTAAATGCTTTTAGATATGAGTTTAGTTTGATAATTTAAAAGACCACTGATATGCAGCCTTCTGTGAAAGAAATGAATACATTGTGTCTAAAAAAGTAAGCATATTTCTAATTTTAACCAAAACTTTAAAAGGTGCCCCATTCTTTTTCAAAAATATTCATTCTATTTCTTCATATAAGAAAATATTTTTAGTTTCACAGAATTACTTTTCAGTCTTTCTAGTTTGGGTCACAACATTATTGCCAGGATCACAACATTAAATGATAAAGGAGGTCTTTACTGTGGAAACCTCAAAATCCATTCAAATGGCATGGCTGACACCAGTTTGATTGGTAAAGGACAGGTAAACAGCAAAATCAAAATCAGCAAACCACAAGGTTTGAAGCATTGCTACTTTCATTTCTATCCCATCAATTCCTTTTTGTTATGGACAATAAGATACTTTTGATAAGGAAATTGTTTTACTTGGCCTATCAAAGAGAGAGAAAAATCTGAGAATGGAAGCAAAAAAACTTCACACGATCATTCTCCCGGTTCTAATATTTTTAGTGCAAAGGTGTCAGCCTCTGTATCGCTATTGCTTTCGGCTGCCATTGAAATGGGTGGGGGGGGGAGCATGGCATTTGGGAAGGGAAGTTTTAAGTACAGGAGGGATTGAAATTAGGGAGTTTCGTTCTCACCATCTACTGCGCATGCTGGAGATAGTGGGCGAGCCCGCCAAGGCCAACTGTCCTGCATACCAACCTGATGATGCTTTTTGAAGATGGATCCCAAGTGACACCTGAGGGATTTACACATTGAACAAGGGATGGGGTTACTGGGGAGGGTTGGGTTATACATTCATATCTATGATTACGCGTGCTTTTGCCTCAGATTTTCCTTTGTTCAGCTGCTTTCTTTTCATAACCAGAGAAGGTACTCTTAATTCTGAAACATGGAGTTAAGTGAATTCTTTCTTGGTTACTGATGGAGGCTGCCATGACAAATGGTTTGGACAACAGAGTGGGTGATAAACATTTACTGGCCAGATGCCCTTCCTGTGGAGTACACAGCAGATATTCTTTTCTTTTTATCCTAGGAAGCGAAAAATCTGTCACTACCCAGCATTGTCCCAAAGATGCTTTTTCAGAAAGCAATTAGACTTTCTTGTCTTTCTTTGAAGATGCTTTGCTTCTCATCTTGGATACATAATCTATGGAGACAATCTTCATAGACAACTACTGTACCTAGGATCGTACTCTCAACCTTCTGAGTAGCAGGCAAGCATCTTCATCACTAGGCCATCATGCCACTCAGAGACAACCTTCCTATCTAATCAAATAAATACTTACTTTTACCAAATCAATTTATGCTCTGTTGTTATGGATCATGATGCTTGGAGCAAAAAGCCAACCAACTAATCAACCAATCAACCAGCTTTGTCTCTTTCTGTCTTTCTCAAACATCATGGAATTTAAAGCTACCATAAAAATATAATGTTGATGTTTGTATATATGATATGGTACATCTATGTTTATCGTATGTGCATATACATACAAACCCCTGGAAATCAACACAAAACAAGGTACAGTATATGACAAGGTGATACAATATTGGCTATCCTTTTCTCATCCTGTCTTGAAGAAGTATTTTGAAAACTAGATTGGGTGAAAGATGGAATAAAAGTTAATGACGTCTATTTAACTCACTTAATATTTGCAGATAATGTTGTTCTCTTGTCATAGACCCAGAAGAGCTACAAAGACACATACAAGAGCTGCAGAAAGCAGGAGAAGCATTTGGCTTAAAAACAAACCTGAAAAAGAGTCAGGTTATGTTTAATACATTCACCAAAGAAAGAAAAAATGTTATATCTAGAGAAGAACTGGATGTAGTAGACCATTATATATACGTTGGCCAATGCATCTCAATGGAAGGTGATACAATAAAGGAAATTAAATGATGTGTTAAATGTGGTTGGCCGACATTTGGTAGGCTAAGCATAATTTTCAAGAACAGCCTCTCTCTATGTCTGAGAAGAAAACTTTTAAATCAGGGTGTGCTACCTGCTCTAACATATGTGAAATATATGGTATAAACCTCACACTTGATACAAAAGTTAAGAGTGACTCAAGAAACTGTTAAAGAATATGTAACTACAGATGCTTTACAAGTTCATTGTGTTCAGGACCTTCCTTAAACAATTTGTGCATTATATATCCAAATGTACCAGTTATATCTACAAAAAAACAACATATGATCTCTGTTGACAGTAAGTTTTATATTTTACTCAGTAAATAATTTAGATACAAAAAAATCAAAAAGGATGTTGTCTACTACAACAGCACTTTCTATCATAATGGGACACTTTCTTATGTACATTACATGTATTTTTGTATACAAGAAGAATTTTATCTCTATATTTCTTAGCTATATTTCATGCTTTGTTGAATTTTGACACTCACCTTTCCCCCAAGCCTGGTATATTTGTTTGGGCCTTTGATCAATAATTAAATGAATGGCTGGTTAAGGAAGAAATTAGCTATCAGTCTGATTTGGATAGCTTTATATCACTGCTGTTTCTTTCTTAACAAATTTTAAGAATGTTAAGTTTTGAAGTTTATATGATATCTGATCCTATATCAGCACAATCACTTCTCAGAATCATATTAATTTCTGTATTTCTGAAGCACATTCTAGAAGAGTGCAGTAGTGCAGGCTACTTCTGCTGATCACCAGCTGCCAGCAGTTTGGCAGATCAAATCTCATCAGGTTCAAGGTTGACTCAGTTTTACATCCTTCCAACATCAGTAAAATGGGGACCAGATTGTTGGGAGCAATATGCTGATTCTGTAAACCACTTAGAGAAGGCTGTAAAGCAGTATATAAGTCTAAGTGCTAGTCCTATACAATGAATTGTTAGAGGCTATAGGCTATCCTTACCCTCTCCTTCTTTTATTTTGGTTTGTTATTCTTAAGGGCAACACAATAATTAATGCATGTGTACCAGTAGGGCTTGACAAATAAAAAATAAACAGTTTTTTTCTCTGATTCCTTTTATTATTAGAATAAAATTCCCTTTATTCTATATATTACCTTCAGTCTTTCAGATATGAGAAACAATACCTAAAGGGGCGATTTGCTTATTTATTTCGCAAACATGAGGCAGAAACCTAATGAGGAAGTCATTGTGCTGCAATGGACTGCATTAACAGTATGAGTGTGTCCAGATGATGGAAATTAATAGTCCCACTGTACTCAGAACTAGTTAGTCTGTATTTGATGTATCATCTATTATGAAGTAGAAATGGTTTCAGAAAAAAACGTCCAAGGTGATAAACTTTCTGAAAACTCATCCCTGTAAAGAATAATTAAATGGGATTGTGTATGCTTAGCTTCCAAAAGGGAAGACTAAGAAGAAATACAATAGCTGTCTATAAATATATAATAAATGGCTGCCATATAGAAAAGAGGAAAGTTAGGTTTTCAATAGAAATAGAAAACAGAACAAGTCAAAGGGACTGATATATTTATTGTAAAGAGAGATCCGGTCTGGATATTAGGCAGAATTTTCTGATGGCAAGACTTGGTAAGTCTTGGTAAGTCTTGCCTATAATAGTGATAGAATCACTTAAAGCACAGGTGTCAAACGCACTGTGTCACATTGCCATCACATGACGTATTGTGATTTTTTTCCCTTCACGGAGCTGCAGTGGGCATGCCCTGCACATGACGCATCCAGCTCAAGGCTACCAGTTTGATACCCCTGACTTAAAGCTTTCAAATTAGATGTTGGAAACAGCTGCAATAGATGGTTAGTGCAATGTCTCTCAACCTCAGTGACTTTAAGATATATGGACATCAGCTCCCAGAATTCCATAGCCAGCCATTCTGGCTGGGGAATTTTGCAAGCTGAAGTTCATGCATCTTAAACTTGCTGAGATTGAGAAATACTGGTTTAATGGATTTCTTCACTGAGCAAGAGTTAGAATAGATGACTTTAGCTGCCTTCCAAGTCATAATTATACAAGCTACAACCAATTTTATGTTTTTGAAGTCTCTAATAGAT
Source organism: Natrix helvetica (assembly GCF_964273705.1). NCBI lineage: Eukaryota > Metazoa > Chordata > Lepidosauria > Squamata > Natricidae > Natrix > Natrix helvetica. Next base: position 34,880,518 of record NC_138558.1, on the reverse strand, counting down.
TTTGTTTTCAACATTCTGTGGCAAAGCTGCCAGGGGAACTGGGAAGGCTGTTACAGAACTGTCAGTACTTATCTCAGTACAATTCATTTGGTATGTTTCCCTCCCTTTTAGACTGTTTTGCCTTCACTGTCTTAGAGTAGATACTTAGCTATATGACATTTTTTCTTTCTGCATGCAAAAGTGCTGTCCTTTAATGCTGATCAAGAAAGCAGTAAAGGCTTAAAATACACATGATATGTATTTTTAGAATTTTGCTTTCTTCAAACAACAATAGTAACTCATTTACATGCATTAGTTAGATGAAGGCTAATGCTGTACAAATTTTCAGATTTATTGGTTATTTGAAAAGCATTTTAACATAGAACACATGTTCTCAGGATCTTTTTTGTCTTTTATACTGCACAGTATTCATTCAAGTCTTTTTTGGCTATGTTTCATATAGCTACAAAGTCTTTTGTTCAGCTTTTCTTGTTTAGTTAATGATATTTTTATCTTTCCTTTTGCTTACTCACTTTTTTTCTTTGTTAACTCATTTTGCTTCTTCTATTTGTACAACTTTTATTTTGCATGTCACAAGCATACAAAGAGCTTGAGTGGGCTTTTATACCTAGAGCCTTATTGGGTTTTCATGAGTTATTTATGTATTCTATCCCTGCTATGTGGCCACTTTCCTATTGAAGCATTTGAATCTGTGGATGGACTTGCAGTGGAAGTCTCCAGGCTTATGCAATGGTTTCTTCAGACACCAGCTGAGATGAAGAGGAAGAATGAGTTTCAGAGCCATCCAAGAAGTACTATGAAGCATCATAGGAATATGGACAGATCCGTGTTGGAGTCAAGAAAAGGAACAGCGGTGATGAGTAATTGTAGTGAAGCAGTCCCAGGAATATTGGGGAAATCTGGGAAAGAGCGGTTGTATGAACAGACAGCTGTGTAGTCTGGAGAGGAGATGCAGCTGAGCTGGTCAGCACCAACAAGGAGAAGTTGCTTCGCCTGCCTGATCCAGATGTGTAGGACCAAATGGAAAGAGGCACAATGGAGATCAGTGAAGTTACAGCCTCACCCCTCTTAATAAAAATACTGCACCAGTAAGTATCTATTTGAATAGGCATTTGATTTGGTCAGTGCCCGGGCAACCCATAATCCAACTGGCTATGGATATTTGGAATCCTTTGATCCTTCTTCTTGTCTTAAATCTGTTGGAATCACATTTTGCCTTTCTCCTGCTTTGAACTGGGAGTCATATTTTGCCTTTGTTCAACTTCGAATTTGGAGTCATGCTTCTCCTTATCCTGCATTAAACATGTTGGGAATCATAGTTATCTTCATCTTGCTTCCCATTTATTAGAGACTGTCCTGCTTTGGATCAGCTGGAGCCTTGTTTGCCTCTGAATTGCCTTGAACTGGTGTGGAAACCATGGACATGACCTATTATCTTTGATTTACACCATAGTGGGGTTACACTGCAACTTTGATTTTTATGTCTGGGCTATGACAAAATTATCTAGCTGGGAAATATCAGCAAAGTTCCTTGTCATTGAAGGATCACTACTTGTTGGCTTTATCCTACTGGTGGAGCCTTTTTGATCTGCATCAAGCTCCTTATGAATCCTCTTGGATTTCAGTTTAAGATTGTCTCTGGGTCTCTGGTACAGTTTGATTGAGGCTTTAGTTATTCTTTAGAATGAGAGGGCAGCCTTGAGCTAGATCACACTTGCATGGATTCTCTATGCACATGGAACCTGCATGTGGCAGGAGCCATGGTCGCACAATGGTTAGAATGTGATATTGCAGGTTAATTCAATTCAGTACCAGGAATTCAATCCTTACCTGTTCAAGGTTTTGACTCAGCCTTCCATCCTTCAGAGGTCAGAAAAATGAGGACCCATATTGATAGGGACAATATGTTGACTCCGTAAAACACTTGGAGAGTTTGAGTTTTAGTTTTATTAAATTTAAGAGTGCAGTAAAGTACTGTGAATATATAAAGTACTGTGAATATATAAAGTACTGTGAATATAATATAAGTCTAAGGACTATTGCTAATGCAATTGCATTTTCCTAGTTTTCAAAGGAATCCCAGCTATTGAAACAGCATCATTGACCCATGATGGTGAACCTATGGCACATATGCAACAGGTGACATCCAGCGCCCTCTCTGTGGGCACATGAGCTGTCTCCCTTATTCAGCTCTATCATGCATGCTAATGTGTCTCCCGCCAGATAGCTGGTCATCGGGTCTCTGCTGCACATGCGCAGGGAGACGGGGGCATGCATGTGTGCAGGGTGGGGCATGTGCAGGGTGCATGCACATGTACAGGGGACAGGGGGCATACGGGGGTGCATGCACATTACATTTTGGGGGTTTGGGCACACGCACACATGCCCACTTTGGGCACTCAGTACCAAAAAGGTTAGCCATCACTGGCTAGAGCATCCCTGATGAAAAATGGGGGGGGGGGAATCCAACTGAGCTTTCATTAAAATACAAGTAAGAGCCTTCTTTAAAAATTACTTTGCAACTGATATTACATCCACATAAAGCCAATTGTCAGCTCTGTTGAGAATAACCCAGTGATTTCTAGATAAGATGGGACACCAAGGAAACGTTTATGAAGGAGATCCTTTTTCATTTTCTGCACTTGGTTTTAGTTATTGGTAATGAAGGGGAGAGATCAAGTTTAAGAGGTGTCCCAAGACTTAATGCTCACTCCAATCCTAATTAACATCTAAATTAAATCATTGAGTAAGGTCATCTGCTAGAATGGAATAAAGTATCTGGAGTATGCCTATGAAATTCATCTGTATATCTCTACACTGTTAACCAAGTGATGCTGTTGGAGTAGGAATAGGATTTGTCTAAATTCTGGCAAGATGAAGCAGTTGTAGATTTTGAGGCACCTGATTAGAAGAATTTCCACCTTTAATTCTGAATTATGAATGGGGTGGCACCACCCCACGCAAACATGATTTGCAAGTTAGGGGTCTGAAATGGTTTTTCACAGGTTTATATTGAGCACCAATTGCAGCAATTTCAGGAGTCCAGCCTTGCTCATAGTAACTCATGTCTTAGTTACTTGTCTTGATTACTGATTACTATAATATACTCGATATTATCCTACCCTTAAAGAATATTTCTGAAATTGGAGCTCAGGTGGTCAGTCGTATGAATTGTTTACACAACTTCAAGATGAAATTTGAAATTCAGTTCAAAAAATTCATATTTTTTTGTGCTTCCTTCACTATAGCGTACTTTTTTTTTCAACAGCTGAATTTCCTTAGTAGAAACATTATCCACCTTATAAAAATGTTGCCTATAAAATATTCTGTGACAATACAAGACAAATTTTAGGAATTTTTAGAGTATGATTAAATATGTTTTGAAGAACTATTTATTTCAAACATTTCCTAAATCTTTGTATGTTCAGCCTGACTTAGTACTGAATTCAGGATCTGAGCTAAGTGAATGCAAAAATGTATTATGCCTAAGATACAATTAAAAACAATTAGTATGGTTATAGTAATACTATTTTCCAAAGTCTTGTCCACCACAAGAAACAAGGGGCCAGTACAGAGTTCAGAAAACACTACAAGTTTATTCCATGTAATCTATAAACAAGAATCTGATCTACTAATGGTCAAGGCACATTGGCACCAGGTAAAAGTCAATAGACTTCAAGGGGGGGGCAAGGACTCTTTCAGGGGTGTAGGGACTGCAGGCTGATATATTTGATCATGCACTCAGGCTCATCTTCATCCTCTCCTACAAGCCCTTTAGTTATACCTGAGTAGTAGGTGTAGGGTTAAAGTGGGATTGTATGCTTTTTGTTCCTAAAATTAATTAGATGTAAAACTTTGTTTCAGTTTTCTCTTAATAAAACTCCATCCATTTTTATCTTATTAATATCACACTCAATACTTATTAGGCAGCTTTGATTAAAAAGTCTGCTGATATTTCCAACTTGTATCCACTCTATTATAGGAGAGGGACTATGGAGCTGGCAAAATCTATTTAAGCCATCAAGTCCAAAACCTCTTTCAGTGTGGAAATCCAAAAATAAAGGCTCTCTAATTTATGTCTTTCATTTTCTTCTGTAAATCACCACATATACTCACTGGCAATTCGTTGTTGTTTCTGGCTGGTTTAAGGGAATCATGATATACACTGCTGGGTCATAAAATAACCCTTAAATAAAGTGGTAGAGAAACGCAGGCATTGGACAAATAATATGAAGGCACAAAAGTGAAGAAGTAAAATTATGCTATCCATAATTTTACCAATAAGGTTCACCTCATGCTCAGCATATATGAACAAGTTTAGATAAGGAGTGCATCTGACTGGGGACCTCTTACAGTATTGCTGACATAAATCCATTTTTGCTAGGGGACCCATCATTCCCTAAGTAGTATGTATGTGGAAAGTGGGCTGTTAGGTCCAAGATCATTTTGTTACTGCAAAAGTCTATAACCCTTAAAGCACAAAACTTTCCTCCTGTTTCCTCCCTGTTAAATTGGGTAATGAAAGGCACAAAAGGCTAAGAAAACAACAGCTCTTTATTTGGTCAAGTACAGGCATCCACTGAGTGAGAGGTCTGGCAGCTCCCTTTTTAAAGGGGAGCTGGCCAGCGCTTCAGCCAATCAGGTCTCTCTCTGTTTCCGCCTGAAAAGAGAGGACCTGACTGGAAACTACTATTGTCCTTGCAACAACTAGAGGGGGGAGTATCTAACACTCCCCATTTTTTTTCAGAAATCCATTTGAGTTGCTAATCAGAAGAATGCTTGCAAGACCCTCCAAACTTTATGGTCTAGTTTGAACTGTTCTTAAACCTGTCTTGCTCCCATTGTGATTTGGATTGAAAAAAACAGTGAGTTGATACAGAGTCAAAATAGAACTCATCACTTTCAGATACGATTTATTTTCTTTACCTGTTTCTTTCGGGCATTTTATCTATTGCACATAGCAGGCTACAAACAAAGAAAGGTGATCCTCATATGAGGTCTGATGTTTTCATAGTAATGATAATATTAGACTGAGGTTTACAGCAATCCAACCCAAAGGCTGCAAGTCAATGTAAGGCTAATTATGCCTTAGCTATTGCTACAATGTTCAGATACTAATCTAAAAGAGGAAGGGCATGTTCTTTAATTAAATAACTTGTGATGCATATTGTAATACTGTCAATAATTATATATTTTATATTAAATCATATTCTTCACACACACACACACACGCATACGCACACACACACACAACTTTAGCAATTAAATCAATCCATAGGTTTAAAAAATTATATTTTTCCACTGTATCTTTTTAAGCCTGATTGATAAGTATATTTTTTTTTAAAAAAGGAGAGTGTAGAAAAGAAGTAATTAACCAGTATGTTGGCAATATCTATGTCTTTTCTATAAACCTGAAATGTTCAGTGCATATAAGTATTGTATAATACTTAGTGAAGTTCTCTCTTTAATTCTAACAAAATCAGTCTGCTCTACTGTTGTTTTTTTTGTAAAATAGGCCAATTTTCCAATCTTATCCATTTTTTGAAAAAAAAGAATGAGGTTACATTCTTGCAATATGTTCCATAGTATCTGATAACTTTAGCTAATGAACGCCCTTTGTTGTTTTTGATTCAAAAGAATGCTAAGTTCATAATTCCCTATATAGGTTCAGAAGGCAATCAGGTAGGGAAAATATGACACACATTTCTCTTTAGATCACATACACACAGATCTATTTCACTGCATGGACACCTGATGAAAAGATTTACCCTCCCCCAAACGCTGCTTTAATTCTAGTGGGGATGGTAAAAGGCTTAAGCGTAACTCTTTATTGTGTGTAATTGGTTCTAGTTCTGTACAGTAAATCCAGTTTCAACATTTCAAAGAAATCAAAGACAAAGTAAGACAGGTAGAGATAAAAAGAAAATTGGTTATAAAACGTGATGCACATGAAGCATAGAAAACAGCAAGACACTCTGCCATGTATCCACACTTTTTTCAAGGGGAATGAGCAAAAGAGGCAGTGAACCTTTAACTGACATTTTTAAAAGTTCAATAGACTTGGGAAAGACACTTGTGATGCTCACAGCAGCAAACATGTTGCTATTCTCACTTTTCCCTTTCTTTTCTTTTATGAATAGATCAAAACATAAACTGGAAAATAAAAGGCACCATGCAGCGAGAAAGAGAAAATGTCCAGAATCCAGGCAGAATTTTACTCTTTTAACTCTTGCTGTTACCACCCCGTGTGTTTGTATAGATATGTGAGGGGGGTTGATTGATTACTACAGAACAGAGAGGGAGAGATCAGTTTTTAGATGGAAAGCCATCATTCTCTGAAAATAAAATAAATAGGAGTTTGTTTTGCTCATTTTTTTTTCTTGTTGGGGAAAGGAGAGAAGAGAATATTTTGTCAGTGATTTAAGAGGGGCGTATCCTTTGAATCCCTAGCGCCGCTTATGGAGTGAGTTCCCGTTACTTGTTCCAGCTTCTGCCAACATAGCAGTTCGAAAGCACATAAAAAATGCAAGTAGAAAAATAGGGAACATCTTTGATAGGAAGGTAACAGTGTTCCGTGCACCTTCGGCATTTAGTCATGCTGTCCACATGACCACGGAGATGTCTTTTGACAGTGCTGGCTCTTCGGCTTTGAAACGGAGATGAGCACTGCTCCCTAGAGTCAGGAACGACTAGCACATATATACAAGGGGAACATATACCTTTACCTTTATTCTTCTCTGCTGTAGCCCAGTGGCATTCCTATTGTGATGGAGGCAAAATACCCTTTAAAAATACGTTTGTTTATACTTTGAATAAATTCACTGAAATCAACTTCACACCATTAATTTTACACCTTGAGTGAAAAAAGACTGGTGCAGAGAAAGACTCCCAATATATTGAAAAGACTAGAAACCACAACTTATAGGGAATGGTTAAAAAAATGTATGTATGTTTAACTTGCAGAAGAGAAGATTGAGAGGGGACAATAGCTGACTTTAAAGATCTGAAGGGCAGTCACATTGAGGGGTTTTGCATTTATTTTTACTAGTTCCAGTGGGGAAGTCTAGAAGTTATGGGGTGATCCTTCAATGATGTAGGTAGCAATTAGATATTAGGAAGATCCTATTGGCACAAGAGCTATCAATCAATGGAATGGCTTACCACTGTGGAATGATGTAGGGTTGGAGGGTTTTTTTTTTTGGCCTTCCTGGAAGTTTTTAAACAGAGGCTGAATAACTATCCATCAGGATTTGTGTAGTGAATCCTGCATAGGGTTGGACTTGATTATTGCTTAGCTCTCCTCCAACTCTATGATTCTATAAAAACTTTCAAAGTGTCATTAATCTAGGTCCCACTTCCTTTTTTTTCTTTCTTCCACTTCCAACAGAATGTAATTTATGCTATTAAGTCAATGTCTATTGTTGGGATTTTTTACTAATTAGTCTAGCTATACAATAGATTTTACTGCAAGTTTAAAAAATGCATGTTTCCTTTCTATTTTCTGATTGCAATCTTACAATAGTATTATAAAATACTTAAAATATTTGATTTTTTTAAAATAAAAAAACTAAGTCTGCTTGTTTCCTACTCCATCTCCATATAACAAATAAGCAACTGATGCCTAAAAATAAACTCCTTATGCAACAATATGCAACAAAGTTTCACTTCAGGTTTAGGGTGCAAGCATGCTTCACATCTGACCATCTCTTTAAAATAATAATAGTAATAAAAATAATGGTGATTTGACAACTAAAAGAGCAAAAACAGAAAAAACTGATGTTTACTATTATGTGTGTTAACAACAGTCTCCTAAATTCATAACACTTTAAATTGCTTAGTAAATTAAAGGCAAAGGTAAAGGTTGCCCTCGTGCATATGTGCTAGTCATTTCCAATTCTATGGTATGGTGTTCATTTCCGTTTCAAAGCTGAAGATCCAGCACTGTCCAAAGACGTCTCCATGGTCATGTGGCTGGCATGACTAAATGCCGAAAGAGCACAGAGTGCTGTTACCTTCCTACCAAAGGTGGTTCCTGTTTTTCTACTTACATTTTATATCCTTTTGAACTGCTAGGTTGGCAGAAGCTGGGACAAGTAACAGAAGCTCACTTCGTTACGTAGCACTAGGGATTCAAACTACCAACCTTTCTGATCAACAAACTCAGCGTCTTAGCCACTGAGCCACAGCGTCCCTCACTTAGTAATTACAAAATTAAAATAGGTTTATCAGAATGTGCAAACTAGAATTTCTAATTATTAACACTAAGCACGCTATGAAAATGATTTGGAAAAAGTGCTTTGAATTTCTCCTGAATTTAGCACTTTTTCTTCTTCATTTAGTTAGCTCGATTCCCCCCCCCCCCCAAGAGTTCTGTCTGAACGTGAAAAAGTGCTGCAGCTTTAAGTGTAGCATTAATATTAATGACTGGATTCTATAAAGGAGAAACTGTATAACAACTTTTTTGACAAGTTCTCCTCTTTTTATACCTGTAGCATGGCAGCAAAATAACCCCTCCCTCCTGCCAGTTGATGGCCTAAAAATAGCCAAAGTATTTAAATGAACACCAAGGAAGTACTAGCTGAGATTCCAAGGATTTCTTCTAAGTCATTCTTGACATGTATAGAACCCCCTACTCTCTTTATACAGTAAAAATTATTATGCACCATATAGATATAGAAAGCCTAGGGTGAAGGAAACTATAAAAAAGGTGCCTCCCAACAAGGTTAGCTAAAATATCGGCAAATACATCCCCAAAATGTTGGAAATGCGAATCAATACATGGAACATATTACCACCTATGGTGGACCTGTGAGGAGGCTAAAAAGTTTTGGAAAAAGATCCAAAAGTGGCTGGAGGCAATAACGAGAGTTAAAATAGATTGGAAACTGGAAATTTTCTTGTTAGGATTACTGCCTACAAAATACAAAAAATAAACCCAGTACTTAATATTGCATATAATAACGGCGGCAAGGATTGCCTATGCCCAGAAATGGAAAAACAAGCTAACTCCAAGTGAAGAGGAAATAATAAGAAAGGTGATGGACTGTGCCGAAATGGACAAACTAACTAAAGAAATCCAGGGAAAAGAAGAATCAGAATTCTATCAGATATGGGATAAATGGTATAGGTGGATGGAGGAAAGAAATAGGAATCCTAGGCGATAAATAAGCAGAATGTGGTAGCTCTTATAGATTGTTGTCGGTGTTAAAATGTTTATTCATTGAATAATATAAATACGAATGATTTTGGATAAAAGTACTTTCGAACAAATGTAGTTAAAGGAGAATGTTGGTATATTCTTTGATTTAAAATGCACAACTTAATTTGAATGAAGTATAAAGAATGATTGTAGTAATGCACGGAACTCAAATGTAACCAATCGACATGCTTGCTGGAAGACGTATTGAAGAGTGTTTTGTGTGTGTGTTATCCGTCTAATTAAAACAATAAAAAAGGTGCCTCTTCTTACTTGGTTTAAGTATCACTTGACTTATTTACAACAAATACAATGGTTCATATAGTGAGTGTGTGATGCAAACCAAAACTGGAGTTTATTTATTCTTTACCCTAAAGTGGAGATTAATAGGTTTTCAGAACAGACCTTGTTCTGACAATAGGAATAAATGACTATGATTTCTGAACTATTTCAAGGAGACCTAGAAACTCAATATGCAAACTATCTCCTATCATTGGAAGTACAGCCTTGGATTATTACTGACAGCTGAGATGCCATTAAGTAAAGGTCATGCAGTCTATTGACAATAATAAATTTCAAGATTTGGAATCTTTTAGTTGGAGTCTGCTTTGGTACATACATCAAAAATGGATATAAGAAAACCTAAATAAAATACAATATACATTTTTCAGGCTTGCCTTGGAATTCAGTTATATCAAAGCTATTTTACACCTTAATACTAAAAAGAATGTAGAAAGCAAACCGACCATCTAACACACAGTTTAATTCTCAAATACCCACCTATCGTGCCTAATTGAAGCAGCACAAAATAATGACTTGCTTCTAGATGTAAGAAATCAGTGCAATTGTACCTTTGGATAAAAGCTTGATGAAAATACATGAAATTAATCTAGTTTTCAGCATATATACCTGAAGTAAAACAACTTTAACTTTTTGGGTTAACTAATTGCAATTGCAAATATGAAACAAATACCCATTGCTTAAAAACCAAGACAGTGAACACATTTCTTTTCTTTTTAAGTTATTTATTATGAAATATAAAATGGTCAACCAAATCCAGGAAAAGGATAATTTGATGCTTTAGTAGTGGAACTATAAAAGTTAAATCATATTTAAGAAAAAGGAGAATAAAATAAGAACATATTCAAGTACAAAATATGCAAAAAAGAAGAAAAGAATGTACAGCTAAACATTAAGGAAAATAATGGAATATATATATTGGGCCAACAAAATGGTTGTACAGTTAGATATCAAATGAGTGAAAGAATGTTTATGGAATACAGGAAGAGTATGAAGAAATTAATAGTCTACAGAATTGTGGAGTTATTTTTCTGATTTGCCTTATAGCAAGAAAATGATTTTGCCCTAAACATGTATCAGGGTAGATATTTGGTTGATGATACAAAACCATTTGTTTTCTATACATACATTGGTATATCTCATTAAAGATGGGAAAATGAGTGAAATTGAACCTACAATTCTACTATTTTCATAGAAAGAATCTTTATTCTCTGCAACAATCAATCTGGAATGGGGAAATTGCCCCTGAAATCACATCTATAATGTAGGAGTCCCCTTGCCGTCACGACTGTTACTTCACAGGAAAGTTGAGACCTATTAAAATGAAATAAAATTAAAGTTAGTTTAATTTAAAACATACAAGTTTAAATGAAAGAACTACTTTATTAATTCTCACAATGTATCACAATTCTTTCTTCAAATTACAATTCATAGACCATTCACAAGAACTTATGAACAACTGGGTTTTTTAGGGTTTTTTAAAAATAGGTTCAGTTGTCTGTTTTTAGGAAAGTCTTTTAACTGTCATGATTCACACTGTATGAATTAGTGCCCAACAGAAATTGTAGGTATGTGTTTGTGTGTTTGTCTGTGTGGCTAGTTTTGGAAATATGCCTAAGAAAGAACAAATCATTAATCACTTGATACTTGGTAGTATTCCAGTTCAATCAACCTTTTGTAAGCTATACATAACATAAATTAGTCATATGTTTTGGTTGCTAAGATACTGATTTTATATACTAAAAAGTGCTATTCCACCCACTAGAATGATAATATAGTAGTAGAATTCCTAGGTGTTGCATATGGATAATATGTGACTTGTACAGAAATAATAATAATAATAATAATAATAATAATAATAATAATAATAATAATAATAATAACAACAACAACAACAACAACAACAACAACAACAACAATAATAATATCCTGGCCAATTTAAAAATGAATGGATTTTTTTTCTAGAGTGCTATGTATACAATATTACTAAAATAAAATTTGTTACAATTTTGTGAAATGATTTTTTTTCCCCTTAACACTCCTATTTGATGGAGAGGAATGAATCCACTTCAGAATCTTCTACAAAATGAACACAGAGATGGAAGTTACTGGTTAACACACAATTGTTATCCTTGGAGAAATAGAAACACACACACGCATACAGACCTACATCACAAAGAGTCATTTTATTATTTTAAGTACTACATAACCATAAGAAGTTCCCTGATTAAACAATGTTGCTTTAACTTATCTCCACACTGATAGGATGTACAATGTTCAAAATGCATTTCCCTACTTCTCATTTTTCTAAGCGGAAGAATGGTTGAGTTATTCTTCAAAAGACCTAAATGATCTTATTAGGTTGATAAATTTGTCTTAGCTACCTATCATTTGAAAGAAACATTTTATTTTTCAAACTATGCGTATGAGTTACAATTTTTTTATTGTTGCCTATGCTGTGGCTATCTCCTCCTCCTCCTCCTCCTCCTCCTCCTCCTCCTCCTCCTCCTCCTCCTCCTCCTCCTCTCCTCCTCCAATTACTAATTGAAAGAAGAAAGGTCAAAATGAAACTCCAGTAGCAGCTAAACTGCTTGAAATGTAAGTGTCTGCTTAAAGAATATGAAATTGCATATATTTGTTAGAAAGTGAATAATGTCACTGCAGGATTGAAACTGAAAGAGGTGAAAAGAGAAGTAGATATTTAAAAATATGAAAAGTATCCTGCTAAATAAGTCAATGAATAAATCCAGCATTTCATGTTGCAAAAAGGACAAATAGCTATATACAGAAGGCTTGCAATGGTGAACAAGAGACCGATAGCCCCCTTTTACAACACCTTTCCAGCAGCTTAAACTTAAAATGTGTTAGATACTTGTGCTAACTACAATGGTTTTGTTGTGGCCCAGCAGGCTCCGGTTCATCTGCTGCTAGACTCAGATAGTGAGGCTTCATTTCAGTCTGCCCTGGATGTTGTGGAAGACCCTGTGCAGGTTGCAGATTCAGAGCAGGGACCAGAGGGGCTGGTTGGCCACCAGGAGGCGCCTGAGGCATGGAACAGTGGGGAAGATCAAAGGCAGTCTGTCCCTGATGCTAGAGTAAGAAGGGCTGAGAAACGAAAGCAGCAGCTTCTTAGGCAGGCTCATAGACGATAATTAGCACAGGTGGTTGTAGATAGCCCCCGCCCCAAGATAACTTATAGGTGAGGCATTGGGAGGGGACATTTTCAGGAAACAATCGTTCAAAATTAGCAGTGAAGAAAGTCGATGTCTTAGAGCGTGTCTGAATATCTGGTTTGTTTTTCGTGTATTCTGAGTTATCTGGGCCTTCGGCCAAAAGGTTTGTTATCTTGCAATTAAACAGTGGCAAACAGCCAAGTCTGTGTTTTGACTTGTTCACATGCATGGAGAGGGGGATTAGAACAAGTTTCCACCAAGGTCCTCTGTTCTGGCAGAAACAGAGGTTTAATCCTATTGGTCGAAGGGTCCAACATCTCCCTATAATAGGGCTGCTGTCAGACTCACCCTTCGCTGGATTGTTCTCACTTGTTGTACTTAATAAAGAGCTGTTGTTACCGTTAAGCCTATGTGTGCCTATCCAATCTAACAAAATGTAATATAAATAAAGAAGTAATAGAGGTAATGTATAATCATCAACATTAACAACTAAATCCCAAGAACTGGAACTCAAGATGCAGAAAGAACAACCTGAGCTGCTGAAAGTACTAGGCATTTTCACAATAAAAGAAAGAAAGGAAAATGAAAAACTTCTGCATATAAGCAAAGTTTCCTGTCCAGGTATTGTAGGGAATAAATAATTTCTCAAGTGCAAGATTAGTAAGTATGCATGTGTAGGAAGAGAGACATGCCTGCAGTTATTCTTTTAAAAAATATTTTATAGCTGGGGTCTCAAACTCACATTGTCATGTCATTTTCATGTGATGTATTGCAATTTTTCCCCCTTTGCTAAACCAGGGTTGGACATGGCCAGTGTGTGATGCAGCTGCCCGCTGGCCACGGGTTTGAAACCCCTGTTCTATAGTACTAATGTAACTTAGACATCATTTATCCATTATGGATAAATTTTATTATTTAGATGTACATTTTCTTCATAATTGACCATATGTTACTAGTTACTTGCGGGATCGCATCCTCCCACATACATCCCTGCGGCCAATACGCTCACACAGGGAGGGACTTCTCCTGGTGCCGTCCACTAGGCAATGCCAGCGGGCGACACCGAGGAGTAGGGCCTTCTCTGTGATGGGCCCAACCCTCTGGAATGACCTCCCCCCCGACATTAGAACCACTTCTGACCTCCGCTCCTTCCGGCAAAAACTGAAGACCCACCTGTTCCGACTAGCAGGCCTGGCATAATTCAACTGTCCCTCCTGGCAAATGTATTATATCTGGTTATTTTAGGTTTTTTTAATTTACTGTATTTGTTTTTAGGGGTTTGAATTTATTTTATATCTGCTTTGTACAGTTCTTTTAACTACATTTTAACCTCCTCCATGTCAATTGTCAACTGTACATATTTAATTTAATTTTATTGTATCCTGTTATATTTTGTATGAACTGTACACCGCCCCGAGTCCCTTGCGGGAGAGGGGGCGGTCTAGAAGCATTAATATTATTATTATTATTATTATTATTATTATTATTATTATTATTATTATTATTATTATTATTATTATTATTATTATTATTATTATTATTATTATTATAATGCAGTTTTGCCTATGGGTGCTTTACTTTTGAAATTGATACCTTGTTCATGAATTGGTTGTGAAGTATTTGCAAGTTAGGTAATCTTTATTTAGTGATTTTCAAGTTTTGCAGCTCTTCACAATTATTATAGTAAATAGTAGTAAATAAATAAGATCATACACATGGTTTCAACTATTCACAATTATTATAGTAAGTACTATTACATAAGTAAGATCATACACATGGTTGCAGCTTCACTGAACAGCCATTTTGCTTAATTTTTATCCAACAATTGCCATGGCACTGACTGACTAGATGGCTATACTAGTATCTTATTCTAAGAGAAATTCTCTGTGGATGGGCTCCAGCACAAGTGCAAAATCTCAAAAGACAAAACTTCCAGTCCTGAGGACTGACACAGATTGAAACCTGCCACATTATCCTGGGACACATATACTCACCTTTATTTGCAATATCCTATTCATATAGATCTTAATGTGGAGAACCCATAAATAATTGTTTTATGTTTCTATTATCTAGTATATACTGTATCTCTAAACTATTTTTTAATAACTCTATTATTTTCTATTAGCCTACCTTGATATTGCCTTTTTCTTCATTTTTTTTCTACCTCTTGTGAGACAGAACAATGAAAGAAATAGCCCATCTTGTTTTATTTGCTGGAGACTAAACTGTTAAAATGAAAACAAGCAGAATGACAATGTTTCCATATTAAAATCCATATTTTGTGGAAATTACCTGATAAACATTCCATTTGAAGCAGTGGTGGGTTCCGGATCCCACTGCAACTGATACGGTGCAATGGGGCCCGGTGTCCACCACATGAACAGGTGCAGCAGCATGTGTCCTTACCTCCTGCAATGCTCCAGCTGCTCGGTGGAGCGTCGCACAGGCGTCGTACGGTCCATGTGTCGAAGTGCCAAAGAGCTCAAATACAGGTAAGGAAGGCGGGCAGGTGGGCCCTCTGGAGCACCATACCAGAATGGTACCTGGTGCTCCTGGCAGGCACTGGTATGCCCATAGCAGGGTGTACCACCTGCAACCCACCACTGATTTGAAGGGCCACCTGTGTATGGTTGTATTTTCTCTCTATGAAATTAAATCAAAGTTTAAAAAAGATTATTAAATATAATTATATTTACTAGTATATCTACATCTGAAACTGAGTAGAAACCGTAATTTCAGATGTACTTCTGAAATAATAGAAATGAAAAAAAATGTGTACATGTGAGTAGGAGAAGAGAATGAAACTGAGTTCAGTATGGTGCACGCACACACACATACAAATCACACACAGTGTATACACACACACACACACACACATACAAATCACACACAGTGATTTTGAAAAGTTTAACAGCATGAGTAGCTGTTGAAAAATGGTAGCAGTTTGAAGATTTGCATATATAAAAGATTAACTCCAGGGTGGCGGAAGAGAACTTTTACCAAAAAACATTCAAAAATCATATGTGGGTGCAAGATAACCAGTTTTAAGCTTCACAGTATGGATTAGCTGTTGACTTATTTTATAAAAGAGAATAGAATGTTGTGTTTCACATTTTAAGTGTCCTACCTCTAACATTTAGTTTCTGATTGCAGAGTGCTGCTGAGTAATTTTCAAAAAAACAAACACTCTGATGACAAATAAAGCCACTGCTGGTGTTTATTCTACACACAGCCTGAGGCAACAGCATTTATCAATATGAGTTACCCTTACTCTGTGATCATTGAAAATGTGTATGTGCCTGAAGGTTTTGGAACAGAACACAGTGTACATTGAAATAATGATGCACGGAAATCTATGTATATGTAAACTCAAAGAATGAAATAGTGTTTACTCTTTTCTATTTTAACAATGTGCTGCATGCATTCCAATTAAGAAAATTGCCCAATATGTTTAAAGATATTTAGCATTTGTTCCTAGGAAAGAATTTCTAGAAATTGAAAACCTTGAATTTAACTATGAATATAATTTTGGCTTATCTGTTTTAGGCCCAATAGTCGTCAACATCTTCATAAACAATTTAGATGAGGGAATAGAAGGGGAACTCTTCTATTACAGATGACACTAAAAAGAAATAGTCAACACTCCAGAAGAAAGACTCAAGATCCAGCTGGATGTTGAAAACTTGATCACTGGGCTCTATTTAACAAAATAAAACTCAATGTTGAGAAATGGAAGGTTTTTCACAGACAAAAAAAAAAAAGTACAGGTACAGATGAGGTGAAATATGGCACAATAGCAGTAACTGTATGAAGGAAGTTGAAGTCCTAGTGGACAAACATTTAAACACAAGCCAGCAGTATGTGGCAGCAGTCAAAAAAATAGGCAATGTAATCCTAATTTATATTAACAGAATCAAGATCATGTGAAGTACTTTTTTATAAAGCCTTGGTAAGATCACACTTTACAATTCTTCATCCAGTTTGAGTGTGCATATTATTAAAAAAAATGTAGAGGTTCTGGAAAGAGTACAGAAAAGAGCAACAAAAATTATTAGGAAGCTGGAGATTAAAACATATGAAGAATGGTTGCAAAAATTGAGTTTGTCTAGTCTAGTGAAAGGAAGGCCTAGGTGTGACATGATAGCAGTGTTTCAATATTTGAAGGGCTGCTACAATGAAGAGGGGGGGATTGTCAACCTATATTCCGATGTACCAGAAGGCAAGACAAGAAACAATGGATGGAAATGAATCAAGAAGAGAAGCAATCTAGAAAAAAGGAGACATTTCCTAATAGTGAGAACAATTAACCAGTAGAATAGCTTGTCTTCAGAAATTGTGCATTCTCCAACATTGGAGGCTTTTAAGAAGGGAGTGGCCAACCATTTGTATGGAATGGTATAGGGTCTCCAATTTCCTAGCCCAATTCCTTAACCACCAAATTGTTCTGTTTATTTTATTCTGTACATACAAAAATTATCATTGCATGCTATTGTGCAATATTGCCCTTCCTTAAAAATGTATATGGAGGCCAAAACCACCATCTATAAGTCTTAGTTTTACAACATTGACACACATCAAGAAACAGAAGTATGGAATATCTCATTAGCATTAAAAGGAGCAATCGAAAACTTCTTGGTTCAAAACTGAGGACTCTCTAACAATATCTTTGTAAAAATATTTTACATACAATATTGTAGTATTTCTATAAGCACTACTGATTTTAACTTCTTATAGTATTTATGTAAAGTACTATACTGCTAGAATTTGAAACTGACAACATCTATTGTCAATCTATCTTTTCAAACATGACAAAATATATTTTCAGTTTTGTAATCCATATAGATTTCAGGGGAAAAGCACTTCTGGTCGAGAACTACTTAACACATTTATAAAGACTCTTTCACAAAACATTCCAGAATTATTTATGACATTTTTTTCTCAATTCGAATGAGAATATTCCATGTAAGAATAAACATTCCTATGTGACTGAAAAAAATAGCATTGGTAGGAAGATATTTGGGTCTCAGATGTTTCATACAAATTGTTCAGAAAGCACCTCTTACAAAAAAATATTCACACCAATCTAAGCACCTGGATAACCTCTGCTGAGTGCAGGAGATAAACTGAATCTGGCCTAATTAATACTTGCTAGAATTCCACTAATAGTAGGTTAGATTTGAAAATATTTTTTAAAAACCTGCAATAAAAATATGTTTTACCTTGTGTAGTTATGAATAGATGAATTAAATTCAAGAGCTCCTTATTTTAAATGTGGATTATAATAGCTGGTAATAAGTCCACCTTAATATACAAGCAAAGGAAATGGAAATCTTTACACTTATGGTATATCACTTTTTAATTATATATGTTGTGATATTTCTTTTATATGAAGACCAAATGTAATTTCATCCTCTTTGTCCAAATAAAATCAGTTTGATTAACCACAACTCTGAAAATACATGTTAAAAATAACATTCTTTTGTATACGTCTGTTGATATTAAATGGCAGCTGATACAATCTTTGAAGCTTTCATTTTTAACAGACTGCTTCTATTTTATAACTTTCATTTTATAACCCCTTATATTGCATGTCTGTATGGAAAGTCATTGCCAACACCAAAATAAATCTCTTGTCATTATTCAGAACTTTAATAATATTTTATTGAAATAATGTATCAAAGCATATTTTAAAACAGGAAAAACACATCCTAAGGAATGTAAGCAATTTTTGACTGTTTCAAGCTGCTGCAACCCATAAAGGTATGTATTTGCTATAAATTAACTTTCTCAAAAACTATTTAACAGCATACAGCTGGATAGTTCTGTTTCAGAAATATTCTAGCACTGACTTTTTGAAAAATGTTATTCATGCCTAGACCTTTCTGAAAAGCTTGCTTACTTCTGTCCCTGCCACCCGCACCCCCCCAGAATACAAGGGGAATAGATGGTTGAAGTCAGTCTAATCCAGGTATATACATAGACACTCAGCTGTTCCTTATGTATAGTTATCAATAGACGTTAATCTTCACCTGGCATAATTTTCAGATTCACCATAGAACAGGAGGAAAGTATCAAATCCTTTGTTACTTTCCCCTGCTTGCAATATTGAAACATGACAGAATCTACTAAAAGTTATTTCAAATTGGGTAGGCATCTTCCCAAATGATCTTTAAAATAAGAGCATATGCGACATCAACTGTGAATGTACGTCCATAATAATACAATTCTCCATACAATGAACATAAAAGTATCAGCGCTCAGCTTAACAAAAAAGTGAGGAATTTTGTATCATAATTCAGATTATAAACACTTTATTCAAATATCCTTTTATCAAATGAAGGTATGCTTACCATCTCTTCTAGGTAATTGGATCCATTGTCAAACTCCTCTTACCTTTTGTTTAACCTGTTTTTCCTCCTAGCACTCTGCTGGAATTTACCTTTCTGTAACTTAGAGAATAGGGAAAAAAAAGTACAGTTTTAAACTTCTTAGAGCAGTCATTCCAAAAGCAGTTTAAAGTTTTAAGGCTTAATAGTAATACTTAAAGATGTATTGTTGACTAGTTTATAGCCAGTGGATTTTTTTCAATGAAGCCACCATGCGACAACTGTACATTGTATTGATGTACAGTAGCTGCTGCAATTTGTACCATTGCTACTTTTATTATTTAATTTGTATTCTACCCTTATTATTTTTACAAATAATTCAAGGTGGCAAGCACACCTAACACTCATTTGTCTTCCTCTTTTCCCTGCAACAACCACCTTGTGAGGTGAGTTGGACTAAGAGAGAGTAGCTGGCCAAAGATCACCTAACTGAATTTTGTGCCTAAAGTAGAACTTGAACTTATGGTGTCCCGTTTTCTAGCCTAGTGCCTTAACCACTAGAACAAACTTGCTCTAAAAAGTTGGTCAAAAAGACCCAATTGCAATTGTCAAGAAATAATGGAAAAGGCATCAAATATGACTTACTCAGGAAGGCTAACACTAATCTGTGAAAGTGGCCTCATTATAGCTACCAATTGTGAATTCTATGATAACAAGGGAAGGAATAGAGTCCTATCCCAAACAGACTAAACTTTAGTCCTTGAATCTAATTCACCAGCATTCTTCAGTCTTATATGCATAAAAATTATATGTTCTTCCTAATCAGGACAATTCTCTAATTTAGGCAACATTCAAGGATATTGGAATATTAACTTGTCTCTTTGCTGGTTGAATATATTGGCTTCCAGATAATAGATCAGAATTTTAACTAATAAGCATAACAGCTTTTAATCACAATTCAGGACTATTATCTTGTATAGATTTCAATTAACTATATTCATTTGCATACCAAATGAAATAGCTGAATTAATTAGGAACTTGAACCAAATTCTGATACAAATTTTTTATATATCTTCATTCTGTTTCCATAGTAGTAGACATATATTTTAAAACACTTTTTAAAATACAGAACCATGTCTGAAGGTTTAAAAAGAACGAAAGTTTTGATCCACACAGCTGGCATCATTTCTTTGTAAAAATTGACTTTGCAAAGACCAAATATATGTCTTATTTCAAAATGCAGAAAAAGTATTTCCTTGGCACAAGATGGAGGCAGAAGGTAGTGATGGATGGATGAAGGATTTGTTCCAGCTGTTGAGATCCTGACAGGTGCAAATGGTGCAAAGAAGGCAGTTCAGTATTTGACTTGATGCCAATAACATTGATGTCCACAGTAGATAATGCTGTCATTGTCATTGGGATATGTTTAGCATCAATATCTCTCTTTTGCTGTAATTCCAGGAAGGTCATTGTATGCTGCAGCTGTTTGACATTAAGGTAGCTTGATATTTTATGTGATAAAATTACAGTAGGTACAGTCATATGGACTGAGACATTGGGGAAATGCAATATTTTAATAAAATCCAGGAAATCAAAGTAAGATGCTGCAGCCAATGATCATCTTAACCAGATCATTCCTGATTAAGTTGACTTTTTAAAATCTAGCATATTATTATTAAATCATTTCAGTAATGTCCTTCCAAGTTTAATAAAAATGCTTGTAGCTAAGGTGACCAACTGTCCTCCTTTAGGAAGGACAGTCCTTCTTTTGTAAGTTCTGTCCTCCCTTGAAAAGTGTCCTCCTACATGTCCTCCTTTTTGATATTTGAAGGCTAATCTGTTGCGCGTTGTGTGACGTATTTTATTAAACAGTTTTTAATGGTGTTTTTTTTACTTCATCGCAAGTATATTGAACAGATATTGAATCTTGTGTTGAATTTTTATCTAAAGAAATGCTAGACATTAAAATAGATGACAATTGTCTCTTTGAAGAAATTAGAAGACTGAATGTATATTTAAATTCTGAAAAATTAATACAATGGGAAAATCAACATGTTGAAATTGATAAAAGATGGGTGGATATTTTCAGCCATTTCAAAAATGAACATATTCCATGTGAACATTTATTTATACTTGTTCAATTTACGTTATGCTGCCCTGGAACTAATGCAGCAGTTGAAAGAGTTTTTTTCAATTGCCAATGATTTTTCGACAAGTGAGAAATCGAGATTGAATGTTGATACTGTAGCTGCAGCACTTGCCGTTAAATTCAATATGAAGGATATTTCTTGTTCAGATATTTCCAATATATTGTTAGAAGATGATACATTGACAAAAATATTAATTCAATGGAAAAGTACTCATTTAAATAATAATTAACAGGCATGTAAGCATAATTACAATATAAAATGTTGCAAATGTTTTTATTATGCATATATCATATTTTAGTGTATTATTGTTGCAATGAATAAAATATTTCTTTTATTTACGATATATTTTTTCCAATTTATTTGTCCTCCTTTTCATTGTAAAAAAGTTGGTCACCTTATTGTAGCTAATAGAGAAATATCATCTGCTACTATTTTTTGTTCTATCTACTCAAGATTAAAAAAAACTAATCAGTAACATCTATTCCTTCTACTACATCATATATACTGATAGCTTTCCTACCCATTTTCCCTGCTGTGAGCCTGATCTTTGTGCTACCAAAATGTAAGCATAATAACTTTTGGCAGCTTATTGCTTTCTTGATGGGTGCTAATTCAGGATGTGCTGCTCTCTTGCTCTCCTACAATACTTTATCCACAGTATTATCTGTAAAGACTGCATGACAATTGATATCCTGTAGGAGTAGCAATGGTTCAAGCTAAAACAGGCTGTATAATTGTTGAAATATAGATGGATTTGCAATTAAATATCTTGTAGGCATATTGGTAAGAGGGAATGTTTGTCCTCTGTGAGCAGAATTCATGTAATAATGTATCTTGTTAATGTAAATTGAATATGATGCACTTTTGTACAGCTCAGGTTACCCTCCTACATACCAAGTTTCCAAAGTAATGTCAAGATTTCTGTTGTGAAATTAAAACATGTTTATTTATAAAAAAGAAAAAAAAGCTTGGAGCCTGGCTAGTAGAAAGACATTTAATTATGCACTGCTAATCAGAATGAAACATTTTTAATATTTATTTTGTACTTAAATACATACACTAATGTCCCAAAGATATTAGAATTGGTTAAAATCAAAAGTAAGAACATATTTTTGGTAAAAATGCAGCAACAGAAATAGATAAAAGTCACATTTCCAAAACTAGAATATAAATTAGGTGGAAAGATTGATAGGGTGGAGATCCAAATGAGGGTTTAAAAATACATTATTGTTATTCAATTCTTTCTGAAACAGTAATTATAAAGTTAGGCACGCAAGTATTCTTGTTGTAGATTTATTATATCTCATTATATACAAAGCTAGCAATGGTGCTTTCCTACATAAATGTTAAGTCTCAGATAAAGGGAAACAAATTACGGTAGAAAATGTCATAATTCAAAGATATGTAGACAAATGTCAAGGAGTGAAGTTAGCTTGTCAATATATCCTTATGAGAAGAAGGGGACATGGTGGCTCAGTGGCTAAGACGCCAAGCTCGTCGATCAGAAAGATCAGCAGTTTGGCAGTTCAAAGCCCTAGCATCACCTAATGGAGTGAGCTCCCATTGTCCCAGTTTCTGCCAACCTAGCAGTTTGAAAGCATGTAAAAATGCAAGTAGAAAAATAGGAACCACCTTTGGTGGGAAGGTAACAGAGTTTGGAGTTTAGTCATGCTAGCCACATGACCACGGAGACATCTTCAGATAGCACTGGCTCTTCGGCTTTGAAACTAAGATGAGCACCACTCCCTAGAGTCAGGAACAACTAGCACATATGTGCGAGGGGAACCTTTACCTTTTATGAAAAGAAGCAAATATTTGATTACAGTTGGTTCACTATGGGTCTTAGTGAAATTTATTTTCTCTTTGGCATTTCAGCAGACGATAGCTACTATATGTAGTTACATTCTTTTTTGTACAACATTGATTATTTAGGTCCATTTGGTTTTAAATGATAAATGATATGTCATATATCTATTTGCTTTAGGATAAAAAATGTTCTTCTGAGTAATTGTCTTAAATCAAAGAAGAACAGGAGGCCAGTAGGTGGCAGTTTTCTTACATTTTTTAAAAAAGAATAGAATAGAGCCATTAAAATATCATATAGTTGGATGGAGCCTTTCAGGGAATACTAATATACATTACAACAGGGATGCCAGAATATCCATTCTCCTTACATCTTTCTTTTGTAGAAAATTAAAATAACAGCCGCAACAACATTCACATTGACAAAATCACCACTAGTCAATTGCAAACAGCAGCTTTGCTTGTGTGAATTTTATACTCTGACAGCTAAGCCAGAGGTTCAGTCATATTGAACAGGTCTCATCAGAGGAGATAAAGAGTGTCTATCCCATAATAATATGGTGAGATATAATTTACAGAAGCCAATGCCAGATAAGTAATCTTTTGGGTTAAAAAGGATTGTGCTACATGTTGGAGTTCTTGGGCATCTGGTGACAAATGGGTTACAGAATTCTTAGCTGAACAAACAGAGTGAGAAACTGCAAGGCTATTAGAAAAGAAGGTGCTTATCCATTCCATATATAAAAAAGATTTAAAAATAATAATAATCTATCCATACAAATCAAGTCCAACAAGAAAAGGATATATCAAGAAACTGTACCAGTTCCAGAAAGAACAATAACCAGTATCAGAAATAACAGAAGGAAGGCTAGCAGATCAACATCAATTTATAATATGAAATAAAGTATTTATAGAAGCAGAACTGAAAGAATTGTAAAGTTCTACCCGGGGCAAAGAAAGCAAAGCTTTGTCAAAGGTAACTTGGACTGTAAAGGCAAATGAGGGGGAGCAGGCAGTAGAGGAAGTCAGTGATGCTATTCAATCATTTTCATTCCAAAAATAGGGACCTTCTCGTTTACCTTTTTCTGAAACAAAGCTCTCCTTTGATTCAAAAACAGATTTGAATCATGATAGATGAGTATCTAGAATCCTGAAGATTGTTCAAAAGAAACAGCTAGCACAAGTAGTAAAAGATGTCAATACTATAATATTAAATATAAACATCCTCTGACTGTAAGAAACAAACCAGTTAATATATAGTACAAGTGAAGTTATAACTGAATACCTAGGATAGAGGTAAAGTAAAGATTTCTGTGTCCAGTCCAATTCTAGGGTGTGGTGCTTAACTCTATTTCTTGGCTGAGGGACCCAGTATGGTTATACACCAAAGGTACACATAATGCTATTATCTTTTCACCAAAGTGGTACCTATTAATCTACCCGTATCTTGCATGCTTTTGATTTCTTAGGTGGGCAGGAGGATAATACCTAGATGCAAATCAACAAAGAAGACAAAAAACTAAATAGTGCACTACCAAAATGAAAGGCTGGAAAATAAGATCAGTGTGCTAAGATCAGATGCAAGCAAGCTAAAAACATATAAAAGAAAAGAAGTTGAACAACTGGAAGACCAAACGTACTTGATCAAGAAATATTACCTAGAATTATGGATGACCAAGGAAACACTGGAAATAAAAAAAAAACAAAACAGTAATTATAGGATTGCAATATTACCAATCTGGAGAGCATTGGTAATAATAATAACTAATAATAACAGTGGAAATGGTTAAAATTGAGTGAAAAATAGTTTAAAAATGAAACATTCCCAGAGATGATCAATCAAATGGCTTTTGGCTCAAGTATCTGACCAGCTTACCTCCAATTGTAGCTAAACACTTAATGAATGATTGCAAAAAGCAAATGGAAAATAACTGGCAAATTTGATTCAAGAAGTCAGTGAAAGGGACAACACTAAGAAACTATAGACAAATAGCATGCGTGCCTACACTATTTAAATTAGTAATAGACATAATAGTGGATAATATCCAAGATTATTTAGAAGAATATAACAATGTTTCAGTAAAACAGAAATGAAATAAAAGGAAAAACAGAGGTACAAAAGATCAAATTCTGTCAGGGTTGTAAATAGCATCCGAAAGTTAATCAGAGTCTGACTGATAAAATGGTTTTTGAGAATTGAAAGGCTGAAAAATCAATCAAAAATCAATATATGGTCATAGTTGATTATAAAAAGGCAGTTGATTCATTACCTCATTTTTGGATCTTCAAATGTTTGGAAATAGCAGGTATAGTATAAACATCAAATCTTCATTAAAAAAAATAAGTGGAAAATAAAATTGGTGGTTGGAAATGAAAAATATTGGCTTTCAAACATTAAAAGAAGCATCTTCCAAAATGATTGATTATTACAGTTATTATTTTACATTGTTATGATCCCAATTTCAGTGATTTTGAAGAAAACAAATTTTGGCTATCAAACAATAAGCATGCTAATGAAATCACATATTTGCTTTATATGGTTGATCTGAAATGTTTGAGTATGTCAAAAATCAAAATCCAGTCATAAAATATATTTTAAGTATTTTAAGTACTGTTATACCAATGGAATTTGGCTTAAAAACTGTGCTACAGTGGCAATAAATCAAGTAAAATCATGAAAAATTGAAATGTCAATTTCAATTGGGCAAATCATGAGGAATTATCAGATAATTCTTAATCCTACAAGTATCTGGGCATTTTATATATGAATATTATCAAGCATTGACAAGTTAAAATGTGATTAGTAAAGAATATATCCAAAGGGTGACCAAATTGCTAAAGTCAAAATTAAATGAGGAAAACACCATTGAAGCCATTAATAACCAGGGCTGTACATGTGATCAATACACTGCTGGCAATATTAACTATGCATAAACTGAAATGGATAGTTTGGATTGAAAACCAAGAAAACTGATGATTATGCATTAGGTATTTCATCCCTATGGTGATACTGATAGATTACATCTGTCCTGGAAAATGTAGGCAGGGGTTTACATCACTTCAAACAAACTGTAAAGGAAGAAAGAGCTTGCACTGGCTGATTATTTTGAGCATAAACTCACAAAGTCTTAGTAAATAACACATCAGATTTAACTGTGGTGAAAAAGAAGAAAGTGTGCTTAACTGATATGGCACTACCAGAGCATGATAGAAGACTATATAGAATTGTATAAAATCACAAAGTATCAATATTGTCAAATCAAAATTGGAATATTATAGCATAAATCTCAGTGATTTCAGCACACTGGATGTCATAACAGAAAGTCTTAAATGGCACTTATAAAATCTGGGCATTGACAAAATTGTTCATCTGTAAATTACAAAAGGCCACACTGTTTGTGGATCCACACATATATTATGTTGATACATTAGGACATCTTAGGGCCTTGGGAAAAAACGTGATGCAAATGAAGGCCAAACCAGCAGCTGAGACTTAACATTGTTGCATATATAATATTAGCAAAAATAATGGTATTATATTAAATTTGTTGTTAAAGTTATTTAATTCATTTTCGGGACGAGTATAAGCATCTTGCCATTTCCTAATTGCTATTGGAAGAATTGTTTGTTGAAATCCATTAAAAAAAGTACAGAAATCCACATATTCTTTCAACTGACACGATTTGCCATACATTTTCCGCCTCTGTTAGCATTGTTACTTGCTTCAATACTTCTTTTATTATTGCTTACAAAGAGAAAAACAAGTAGAATAAAGTATGGCAACATTTTTATGACTCTAAAACTAGTTTCTTGAATCTTTTTCAATGTTATTGGGTGCATATGTTTCGTACAACTATAGACTGTGTCATATTCAGAGAAAATTATGTGTCTTAGGTATACTGCATATGAAAAGAAATATTTTTTTTAGAAAAAGCTGAAGAATTCAAAAAGAAATCATTATTAACATTTGAGTCCCATTGTTCAATGTGTGCTTTAAACTATAAATTACTTTTTTGGCATTTACTTTCCACAAAATAACTAAATGTACTCAAGCAATTAACTTCTAACTGCACCTTCTTAAGAAGTAGTGAGAAAAATGAAGTGGTAAATTAAATGTTACATTTTGCAAAAACATATTACACCAAAAGGAAACAATGAAATGAAATGTTAATTGTGCATTTTTTTTATTTAGGACAAAATTTGACAGTACTACATCTCATATAGAGGCACGCTATATGTTTATTGATACACATCCTACTGAAAAGCAAATTTGGTGTATACAAATGTTAAAGGGTCCTTTTATCCACAATAGTAAAATAACAGTAAGTTGTATTTTATCATACTTTTAAAAATGCAACTTATTTATGTTCTCATCATTTGCAATAATTATATCAGGTACAATGAGTCTACTTTGTTTCATTGGCTTCATGCCATTTTACAACTGTATAATAATCTTAAAATGTATTTGTAGAAAGCAGAGTTTCCACTCACTTAGCATTGCTTAAGACCTTGCAATCTTGATCAGAAACCAGTTATCATAAGTAAAATATGATTTCCAAAGTAAAATATTCTTTGTATCTCATCAGGCAAATCTTAAATTGTTGCTTACAAACTCTCATGGATGTGCATCGTGGCTATTTAAAATGTGTAAAAGTAGGTTCTTCATTGTTGAGTTTGTCTAGATGAATAATCAGTATTTCATCAATTCTAATAGGTAGGAATGCATATCCAAACAAATACATTCCAAAGCACTCTGATAATGTAAGATAAGAACATTGTGATAGATTGCCTAGCATCAATGGTCTGAATAGGATGAAAATTGACCCAGAAACTTGGAAAATCTAGGTCGGCTCTGTTGTCCAATTTTCTGCCACAAACTGAACAGAAATTGGGAATGGCAAAGTGCCAAGGTTTAGTGTGAACAAAATCTGTGGAAATCTGTTGTTTAGCATGTTGAAGTAGGGAGAAAAATCAAGAATCAAAGCAGAGGATTAAACTTTAACAATTCTTACTGAATTTAAATACAAATTAAATTTTAAAAAAATATTGCAGCCAGAAGGATGCATTCTAGACTGAGTGATTGAGAAATCCAGAGCCTTCAAACACATTTCAAACCTTTTGTTGTGGGCTATCCAAAGACAGACCTGACAGTTCTTGTTTGTAGCTTTTATAGTTCCTTAGAGTTCTAATAAATAACATGTCACCAAATAAAACTATATATAAAGATAAAGGTAAAGGTTTCCCCTATCCAGTTGGGTCTGACTCAAGATGGCAGTGTTCATTTCTGTTTCTTACCTGCAAGAGCCAACATTGTCTGACAACATTTCTGTGGTCATGCTACCTTCCCACTAAAGATATCTACTTGCATTTGCTTGCTTTTGAACTACTAGGTGGGTACAAACTGGAAAAAGTAATGGGAGTTCACCCTATCGCATAGCACTTGGGTCTTGAGGTAGGCTGTCAACTTTCCACTGACAAGCTTAGCATTTCTGAGCCACCATGCCCTTCAAAACTATGTAAAGGTAGTCCTTGAGTTACAACCAAAATTGAGCCCAAAATTTATGTTGCTATGTGGGACATTTGTTAAGTGAGTTTTGCCCAATTTAACAACTTTTATTGCCACAGTTGTGTAAGTGAATCACTGCTGTTGTAAGTTAGTAACATGGTTGTTAAGTAAATATGGGTTCCTCATTGACTTTGCTTGTCAGAAGGTTGCAAAAGGTGGTCAAATCTTCGGACAATGCAATCATCACGAATATGAACCATATGCCTTTGATAAATTTTGATAAATATTACCAAATGCCCAAATTTTGATCACATGACCATGGGAATACTGCAATGGTTGTAAGTGTGAAAAATGGTTATAAAGCACTTTTTCCAGTGCCATTGTAACTTTGATCAGTCACTAAATGAACTGTTCTAAATCAATATGTATATGTATCAGTGACGTGCAGTCAGGTGAGGCAAGTGAGGCACAGCCTCACCACTCTCATCATGAAAAAAAAAAGTAAAAGGAAAAAGCTGAGCTAGTTGCTGCCTCACCGTGGATGACTCTGCTTAACCTCACTGGTGCTCTCCCTCCCCAAGTGTAGTGACTTCCTCCCCAGGCCCCCATTCATTTCTCTCTCTCACACACACAGCTGGATAAAACTATAAAAATCTAGCCCAGCTTCACTGATTACAAGTTTGAAAAGGCAACGTGGATCCACCTGCAATCAAACTACACTTGGGGAGGGAGAGCACAAGTGAGCACTGAGGAGACCACAGGAGGAGGCAGGAAGCCAGGCAAAGAGCCATGCTGTAGTACACACACTTCCCCCTAGCCTCTTTCTTTTGGAAGGCTCGGATCGGCTCCCCTCCAGCTTCTCTGCCTCTCCTCTCACCCCAGCCTGCCAGCAGGATGTGGTGGGTGGGCTTTATTGTGTTCCAGGCATTTCCCACCCAGACAGCAGGCTGCATTTGCAATGGTGGAGGTGTTTGGGAAAGGCAGCAGGGGAATGGGGTGGTGGTGGCAGAGGAGCTGCTTTCAAGCCACTGGAAAAGATATCCAATCCAACTTTTGTGTGTGTGTGGGGGGGTGTTTGTTTGACAGTGAGTGAGAGAGGGAAGGGGTAGGAGAGATAGTCCAATCCAACTTCTGTGTGTGTGTGTGTGTGTGTGTGTTTGAGAGAGGGGGAGGAAGGGAGAGAGGGAGGAAGGAGGGGAAGGAGAAGAAAAAGAAAAAGAAAGAAGGAGCAAAGGAGAAAAACAAATGCTGTCGCTTTAAATTGGAACTGAGCATGCCTGGCTGTGGAATTCTGGGAGTTGAAGTCCACAAGTCTAAAAATATTTGAAACCCAGCACTGTGTCAGTGCCTCACCAGTCATAAACCTCACCGCACGTCACTGATATGTATATATGTGTGTTTGTAAATGTGTGTGTGTTTGTGTTCATCTATATATGTGTGTGTATGTATGAATCATTGAGGAGTTGACCAGCCTAACATATAAATAAATAAGCAAAGGAATCTAAGAAAATAATATCTCAACTTTCCCATTATATTCTTGGGCAAGGGCATCGATAAATTCACTATATTTTTCTCAATAGTTATTGAAGAATCAGTTCACTATGATCAGTGGTATATATAGCATAAGTTCATTTTTTTTTAAGTTTTACTTTGCTTAGCTTGTGAAAATTCATTAACTTTCACAGTAACACTTTGAATACTATAGGAATAAAAAAAGAAAGAAAAGAACTAGCATTTAATTTCTCTAGTAAAATAAATTATGTTTATTAAGTAATTAAGTTTAGGTGGCTGTATTAGAAGATAAAGGAAAGGAAATATTGAAGAATTTTAAATATCAGTTACGGAAATAAATTGTAAAAGGGTGTACTACCTATTTACCATTAACTAACATGAATGTCATTTACAAATCCAATTGTTCATTTTTCTTGATTGTTTGGTTAGTGTACATACATAAATGTTGTTTATTAATGTCACTGAATAATCCAGAAGAGATCATCTTCGGTGAGTTTCACTTTCTACTGTTTGGAACTATCAATCAATAATCCTTGACATCCATGTTGATTTATATTATTGTTAATGGCAATGGCAGTGACTGAAGAGAAAAAAAAATATTGCTCAGTAGTGCTGCTCCAAAGATAAAGCAAATTGAATAGAATATCTCTATACCATCTCAATTCCATCTTAAAACTATTTTATTTTATGAAGGAAATTAAGGGAAGATTTGTAATAGGAAACAAAGCAAAACTGTAGGATAAAGAACAAAAACCTTACTGTAAGGTTTATTCATTGACTTTTTTCAGTCACTTCACTCTGTAATTCCAACACATCAGAATTAGAGTCATAGCACTACCTTTTATAGAGTTTATTATATTTCAAAGTGCTTATAAACATTTATTATATTAAAACAGGTTTGTGTTGAAGCTTTCCCTCTTTATTTATTTTTTCTTTGCAGCCTTGAGAAATATTGTGCAAGACACAATTAAAAGCAACAGTTATTGAAAAGGTAGAGATGAACCACAGCAAAGTAAATGTATAACTAAGACAGGGGTGTCAAACTCAATTTCATTGAGGGCAGCATCAGCATTGTATTTGATCTCAGGAGGCAGGGTGGGGTGGCCAGCTATATATCACTCATGTCAAAGGTGCCTGTGGTGGCCCGAGAGCTCTACCAGTGAAAACGGGTTGTTTCCGGGGTGGCTTTGTGGGTCACATCTAAGCACCCAGTGGGCCAAATCCGGCCCCAGGGCCTTGAGTTTGACACCCCTGATCTAGGCTGATGCTTTCATTATAATGCAAAGTATTAGCAAGTATCAGAAAGACAATAAAATTCACTGAGAGGGCCGGGGGGGGGAGCTATTACTATAATTCTGTGATATGTGTCCTCAATTTTTTTAAAAAAAAATCAAGAAATGTCCACAATATTTTGTCACATATACTATACTTGGATATAATAGATTTCAATATAATATCCAATATATTATTATTTTATATTAATATTGTACATTAGTAATAACATATTAACAGAATATAGTTTGTGGATCCAAACTAGAATGTGAAAAGAAGAATGGTTAACCATCTTCAAAACTATACATTTCCTTTAAATCAAAGTTAAGAAGAAGTTCTAGAAATATATTTATCTGATTCTACTTTTATTTCAACTTTTATTTAATTTACTGGTGTATTCTATTTCAAGTGCCTCTTCCGGTTTTCTATTTGGCCAAGAAGACAACCAAGTGTTTGCCCAGCCAATGTTGAAGTGTTTTCCTTTATTCAAAAGCTGTAAGCAAGTCTAAGGTCTTATCTGTATTAAGAAAAGGATGGGCTACCTAATATTTTGAGATTGCAGAAATGAATGACATCCTTGTTTATCTCCAGTCTGCTGGGAAGGTGAGCACCTCTGAGCTTATTTCCTTCTTATCATATTTTCCCCATATATGATATAAGGAAGGAATCCGATCCTCTTCATCCCATTCTCTTTCCTTGCCATGAAAGGCTGGGATACTTCTCTGTTTCTTTCTTTTTTTAAGGTTCAATAATGAGTTGGTGAAATGCTGACTATTTCTCTTTTTCTTTTTGTAACTGGGTGTAGTTAACAATAATTCTATTAAGTTTTCTTTTGCAGTGGTAAGAACTATAACATATCACGTCTCCTCTCCACTCCGCTCCTCTCTGTTCCGCTCCCTTCTCTCCTCCCCTCCCGTCTCCTCTTCTTCCTGCCCTGCCCTGCTTCTTCACAGAAGACATGTCTACAAAGTATGTGCTTTCCTGGCATGGTTAGGGTTGGGAAGAAATAAAAAAAATTAACCCATTGGAGGATCTGTTAAGTAAAGCATACAAACAGAAAACCTGTATATCTCTGTGGCCTAAGTCAAGAGAAGTGTTGGAATAAGAAAAAAAATCAGTCTTATTTCAAGATAATTTAGTCACAAGAGACAAGCAGCTAAAGTTGCAGTGCGGAAAAAGCCCTTAGGCTTTTAGTAATCAAAGTGATTACTGAAAAGTTTCTTAAACATAGGTTTCATATTTGTCAAATTTTTAGCATTTTCAAAGATTTCTTCTGACACATTCTTAGTCATTATTGACACCAAGACCAGCAATTGGAATTTTTACCAGATGGATACTTAGCTGACTAATTTGGAACTATTCACTGACAAGGTTATCACTTGTTCTAAACAGCAGAAGCCTAAAAATGAGGCATACTAAGATTGGGAAAGAGATGGGAGAGTGGAAATATATAACTTCTCAAATTATTTTTTTAATCATTTGGCAGAATCAGGATTATGGGCTATGCTGCCCCCATTCTTATGTCTTCTGCTCTGCCATGAGACAACTATACTTCTGAAAGAAGGATAATTTTGCAACTTCTTACAGAAAAAAAAGAGATTAAAACAGTTTGATATTTGGGCCAGAAAGAATGCAGATGAAAGCTGCTTCTATAGCACTAAACAAATGAAGTAATCCTGTATGGAAAGTATTTTATTGTCAAGAGAGAGAGAGCGCAATGAATGGACATTAACTATTGTGTACTTGTTTTGCTTTTATTTGTTTATCAGTTTGTTTATAATTTTACATTTCTTTGATGGAAGAAATAATATTTTTCTTGGATTTATGTGGCAATCTCTTCCATGCTTTAGGGTTTTAAAAGAAATGTTTAAATAATTCAAGGTTTTCAAGCAGGTGTGTGAGTTGTGAGGTTTATTTGCTTTGCCAAGTCTTTTGAAGAACTCCCAAAGACTATCAGATGGTACCCTTTCAACATCTAAAAGCATAGTTCCGTGATAAGGTGGAAATATAGTACAGGGTGTTTTATGACAGGTTGGAGGAAATGCTTAATTAAACATTTGGCATTTTACAACTGCCCAAGGAAATAAGATAAACAGAAAATACTATTACTATGTATTGGAAAATTGTACAGTTACTGTATGTATTCTGGCCATTTCCCAGGATTCAATTTGTACATTTATAATAATTTCTTGGCGGGGAGCAGGGTATTGATTCAAGTGGAATTAGCAAAACTCTTTTAAACCATTTAAAAACCATATACATATATCAAAATCCACCCACGTAATACTATAATTCTGGATTCCAGCCTTATTAAAATTTCTGGCCTTTTTCATATATTTTAACAGCAGATTTTAAATTGATAATTATGAGAAGATAATCTGTCTCTTCTCTTTTATTGTTACTAGCTAAGATTTTCTTTACTTTCCATTTTGATTTGAAAATTAAAGTACAGGTGATCCTCGACGTATAACAGGTCACGTGGTGACCATTCAAAGTTACAACATCACTGAAAAATGATGTATTATCATTTTTCACTCTTAAAACCATTGCAGTATCCCCATGGTCATGTGATTTACATTCAGATGTTTAACAACCGGTTCATATTTATGACGGTTGCAATGACCTGAGGTCATGGGATCATCTTTTGCGACCTTCTGACAAGCAAAGTCAATGGAGAAACCAGATTCACTTAATAGAGCCATTGTGATACAGAGGTTAGAATGCAATATTGCAGGCTGCTTCTGCTGACTGACAGCTACCTGCAATTTGGCAGATTTAATCTCACCAGGCTCAAGGTTGACTTAACCTTCTATCCTTCCGAAGTGGGTAAAATGAGGAGCCAGATTGTTGGGGGCAATATGCTGACTCTGTAAACTGCTTCGAGAGGACTGTAAAAGCACTGTGAAGTGGTATATAAGTGCTATTGCTAAATGTGTTACTAATTTAACAACTGCAGTTATTCACTTAACAAATGTGGCAAGAAAAGATGTAAAATGGGGCAAAGCTCACAGCAAATTTATCAGTTAGTAACATAACTTCTGGGCTCAATTATGGTTGTAAGTCAAGAATTACCTGCATAAGTTATATTCATGAGGTTCAAGTAATTGATTCAAAAAGATTTTGGAATTATCCAAGGTGAAGACAGATCCCTGTATGGCATTCTGAATCTACAGCTCACTCTTTTCAAAGTATTAAAGAAATTTGAAATGATTAGAAATGATGAGAGAGAGAGAGAGAGAGAGAGAAGAGAGAAGAGAGAGGAGAGAGGAGAGAGAAGAGAGAGAGAGAGAGAGAGAGAGAGAGAGAGAGAGAGAGAGAGAGAGAGAGAGAGAGAGAGAGATACAGAGATACAGAGATACACCAGTTCTTATAATCACTGATCTTCCAGGCCTTTAACAAAAGTTATGAAGGATTAAGAGATGGATTCAAGATAGCTAGAATCTTCTAGTTTCGTCAATGCCTTTATACTTCTACTGGTCATATAGGAAGAAGGAGAAAAATATTTAATTTAATTCCATTTTGTTCCAGAAATATAGTGGCTGAAGTAGGCAGAACTGAAAGAAATGTCAAGAACAAAAGAAATTTTGTTTTATTTATTTGCCTGTGTGGATAACTAATTAAGGAGAAGTGCCCATGTGTCTGCACTAATTAGAGATGAATGAGTTGCCCTAGGAGACAGTTTACCAGATAATTATAGATCTAAATTTTATGTATTTCTAACAACTATGTACCAATATGTATGTTTCAATTAATCAAGAACTCTGATAGGAAAAAAAAATAGGAGCAATGCAGTATATGGAATGAACTCAGCATTACCTGGGTCATCAAGAATGTCTTTAGTTTCTAGCCTCTTTGCAGCTAGGATTTCTGATCTTTCTACTCAAAAGCAGAAAAACTAATTGTTCTTTTTGTTCTAACACA
Organism: Natrix helvetica; assembly: GCF_964273705.1. Taxonomy (NCBI): domain Eukaryota; kingdom Metazoa; phylum Chordata; class Lepidosauria; order Squamata; family Natricidae; genus Natrix; species Natrix helvetica. The sequence goes on along the minus strand of NC_138558.1, from coordinate 34,845,359 downwards.
TTCAGAATATAGCCCCAAATCATACAGTCTTTTAGTGTATTGAGATGAAACCAGTAAATAGCCTTGGGTCCAGGAGCAACTGCTGCCTACATAGTGTGTTTTGATAATTTCAATTGGAATAATATATGCTATCTTTCAAAAGCTTTCCTTAATCTTATTTACACTTTATTCTCCCACTTTTAGGTTTTTTTTTTAAATACTTAGTTATTTCTTTATAATGCTTTTGAAATACTTTTCAAGCTATTGTGTCCTGCTGAAAAAAAACAACTGACTCGATTGCTTGATTTTACATAAGGAATGACTAGATTGCCAGGCTTCATTGGAATTTGGTAGGGAACAATTTTTACTTGGGTCATTTATGTCAAGCAGTGAAGATATCGATTTTTTGCCGTGTAAGACCTGAAGCAGCTATTTACAAATGCATTTTTAAGCAATTTGGCTGCTTCTCTAAGTCATGTAATGGAGATAGCTTTATTGCACATTGCTGTGGAGATTCATCAGAGAATCTATAGTCAGGGAAACCTATCGTAATGTCAAAATATTGCAGAAATAACAGATGATGAAAAACAAGAATCCCAGCCAAAAGAGATGGTGGAAGAAAGAATCACAAGAATCACAAGAATATCTCTCTCTCTCTCTCTCTCTCTCTCTCTCTCTCTCTCTCTCTCTCCCTGTCTCTCTGTCTCTGTCTCTGTCTCTCTGTCTCTGTCTCTCTGTCTCTGTCTCTCTCTCTGTCTCTCTGTCTCTCTCTCTCTCTGTGTGTGTGTCTCTCTCTGTCTCTGTCTCTCTGTCTCTGTCTCTGTCTCTCTGTCTCTGTCTCTCTGTCTCTGTCTCTCTCTCTCTCTCTCTCTCTGTCTCTCTCTCTCTCTCTCTCCCTGTCTCTCTCTCTCTCTGTCTCTGTCTCTGTCTCTCTCTCTCTGTGTGTGTGTGTGTGTCTCTCTGTCTCTGTCTCTCTGTCTCTCTCTGTCTCTCTCTCTCTCTCTCTCTCTCTCTCTCACACACACACACACACACACACACACACACACACATGCACATAAACACACCCCACATATAAATATAAAATGTCAGAGTTGGGCTGCTGCCAGTTCAGATTGGTTTGGGCAAACAAGTAGTTCCGACCCAGCTGGTCCAGCCCACATGCCCTGGTGCTATTTGGTCCTATCTCTCTCTCTCTCTCTCTTTCTAGCTCACTCACCCCGACCACGCACCTCAGCTGATTTCTGAGCTTCGCTCACTCTAGGCACTGCAGCTGCCAGAGAAGGTGTTCTTGAAGCCACATGCATGAAATTGCCATGTGTCTGAAGCTGCATGCAAGCGTGGAAGGCACTCACACAAGCGAAGCATGCACTCACAGTTTTGGTTCTGCAGTAGGCAAAACGGTTGTTAAGTTATGTGAAGCCACCTCTAGAAGATGTATCTGATATACAGCAACCATATTCTGCAGTGCATGTTACTTCTCAGAAGTCCTCAGTAAAATAGGGATTGGGCTCTTTATCAAGAGACGTCTGATGCTCACTGTCATTATAAGTTTCTTTATCCCCTCCTTTTTCTCCCCCTTCCTGTTGTCTCATTTTCACCAGCTCCACAGTAACACTCATCTTTTCAGTTGCCTAATCACTATGATGCTGTGCAATGATTAGGATTTCTGCAAATTGTTTACTTTATTCAGAGCTACCACAGACCATTCATTTACATTCCTGAGTACCTTGGGAAGCACCCACCTAATGTTCTTGTCACTTTACAGCTGTTGGGGCCTATGCTGAGAGTGTGTTCGAAATAATTTGCAACCTATTATAATTTCAGTGGTAATTGCTCTATTTCCTGAGGTTCTTATATAGCCTTCTTATTCCCCCTTGTGTATTTATGTTGTTTATATCTTCCTGGCACTCCTAAAGAGGTTGCAAATGTAACTTCTTATTTCTGGTATGCTAATAGTTATGGCATGAATTCTATACTCAGTTGCTGCTTTTATTCACGTTAATGCCCTTTCTAGTGTCTGTAACAAAAGTGCTGAACAGAGAGCTGCATCTTGAATACCTGCAAGTACACCTTATTATCCAATGTCATGGGAGAAGCCTAAAATGTTCATCCATGCCCAACTTAAGAGTATCAATAACAACTGAATGTGTTATTGGCCATTATATAATAATTTTGATCATTTGAAATATTCTATTCTCCTGTGTTTCTGAATATTTATTTAAAATTTAACCAATTTCCCCCTGATTAAGATATTAAAAATAGATACTATAGCTATCTATCTATCGATCGATCGATCGATCGATCGATAGATAGATAGATAGATGATAGATAGCTATAGTATCTATTTTAAAAATAGATACTTTACGAAGCAAAACCATGTATTGAAATCTGTTTTGTTCCTAGGATACCAAGTCCCAATTGTACACACAAAGAATTTTTTTAAAAATTATACAAAATAATCAAGATTTTCAGGTTAAATAAGTCTTTCTGCAGGTGATATTAAGCCAAAATGAAATGATTTTTTTTACATTATGAAATGGGATCCAAAGGAAATGGATCCAAAGGAAATGTTTCCAGAGAGCTGTCAGATAATGGCTCTTCTCCAAGTGACCAAGGACAGGATGTTGGTGAAGATCTGATAAGGATTTCATATACTTAATATGCTGCAAATGGGACATTGAGTTACTTTTAAATGAATCTTTATATCTGGTTTGTTTTATTTTATTTTCCAGCCCAGAATTCATTAGATAGATGATAGCCATATAAATGTGTTAAATAAATAAGCAAATAAATAAATAAAGGTGTCCAGGATATATCTGTATAATAAATATAAAGGTAAAGGTAGGATTTGTGTTTGACACTAGGGAACAGTGTACCACCTAAGTCAGGGGTGTCCAAACTTGGGAACTTTAAGACTTGTGGACTTCAACTCCCAGAATTCCCCAGCCAGCATGGCTGGCTGGGGAATTCTGGGAGTTGAAGTCCACAAGTCTTAAAGTTCTCAAGTTTGGACACCCCTGACCTAAGTGGTACCTATTTATCAACTCACATTTGCATAGATGAACTGCTAGGTGTGCAAGAGCTGGGGTAAGTAATGAGAACTCATCCCATTGCACAGTGCTTGGGTCTCAAATTTAGGCTGTCAGCTTTCTAGCTGACAAGCTCAGCATTTTTAACTTCTGCACCATTGCACCCCCTTTAATAAATATAACTCTTTGCTATGCATTTAAGCATAGATCACTTGATAGAATCCAAGCTGAAGCCAAATCTTATCCTTATTTTACTTATTTATGTACACGTAAATTGAGAATGCAACATAATATGATATCTATAAAAATAAACGTTTGACAGAATGCATAAATAAAAGAAATACATATGATGCACAGCATTAGCAATACATTTAGAAGAGTGGAAACACATTTATAATAACATTAAAATCAGTTAGAAACTTTTGGAATAGTGAAAATTCTTTACCTTGTAATTTGGTGAAGAAACATAACAAATTTGGTTTAGTTATGAATATATTCATATTTTATGTATGATAATACTCCAAAGCATCTCTCTAGCTTCAGAAATTGTGTGTTTTGAAAAAGATCCAGATTTAGTAAAATTCAGATACTGAGTAGCTTAAATGTCCGTCCCTCTGTCTGTCTGTGTCTTTATTTCTCTCTCTCTTGCTTGCAGGCAAATGCTATTTCTTGCAGATTTTCCAATGCACCATTGTTGCTACTTTATCATGTCCTTGCTTGTAGTCAGTCTGTGTGATCTTCTTGCAGCAGTTAATCATGTGGTTCCCTGTACCTTCAGCTCAGTGGTGGGTTCTGGATTCCATTCCAACCGGTACGTTTGGAACAGACTCGGCATCACCCACATAGATGTACATGGTACATGCGCACATTCATGTGGCACGTCCATGCATCGTACCTGCCAGTCATGCCTCCACAAGCCGCGATGCTCCAGCTGCTCGGTGGAGCATCACACAGGCGTTGTATGCACCATGCACGTGTGCGGAAGCGCCGAAAGCTTTAAAGGACAGGTAAGGAGCTCGGGTGGGTGGGTGGGCCCTGCGGACACCATACCGGAATGGTACCAAGGGCTCCAGGCAGGCTCCAGTTTACCTGTACTGGAGTGTACCTCCTGCAACCCGTCACTGTTTCAGCTTCTTTGCATAGCTAGCACTTATTGTCTGTTGTTATAGTTTCAATTCTGGCTTTGTATGCATTTATTCTTAAGGCTTGGTTTTGTGCAGCCAGAATTAATCATTCTGCATTATTGTTTGCCAGATGTTAAGCATTTTTAAATGTCACCTCCTTGAAGTATTCACTTAAACTGCTTTGCAGCAAGTGGGTGCAAACTAATAAGATATTTCAACCCAAGTTCATGTAGTTCATCTTCACTGGATGCTGACCAATTTTTAATCTTCCTTGCCTTTTTCTCCACCATTTCTGCCATGATAAAATGAACAACACCTTGGATTGAACCTAGAAGCAAACTGGCAGTCAGTGCAGCTTCCAAAACATCCAGGGGTGGGATTCTATCGGTTCGGACCGGTTCAGGTGAATCAGTAGCTCCAACTATCAGCTGGGAGAGAACCAGTTCGCTCTGACTTTCAGCTGGCCCCCACTCCTGCCCCTGCACTATACTCACCTATATTCCCTTTTCTGAAGACTAGCTGATAGGTGCAGCAGAGTGGATTGCTGCAGTTTAGTTGTTTTCCTCCCCAACAGTAATGCGGAAGGTGATTTGTCTGCAAACTGTGCATGCACACTCAGCGAACAGGTTATTAAACTGGTAGAACCCCACCCCTGTAAACATCAGTGTAGCATAGGCCAGTCTAGGGCCCCTGAGCTGCAGTCTGTCCCAGTTGAAGCTCCCAAATGTTCTTCAGAGGTAACTCTTGCAAATTTTTATTCTAAACAAAAATCAGGTTTTAGATTTGAAATGTGTGTTGGAATTCTGACAGAGTTATACTATCCCTTAAAAAGGAGTTCTGTGGCCTGGAAGTGCTACTTGACCTTCATTCATTTTTGTAAAATATCTCTAGCGAGGAAAACTGTTGTACAGTTATGCCTGTTGTGCTAGCAATGATTCATCCTGAGTTGCTTAGATTGGCAATGCTAAATAAGTAATTTCCTATGCCAGAAAAATAATAATTTGATGGCCCTGAAATATTATTTTTCTCTTTGCTTGAAAAAGATGAGGTTCAACTGCTCAGTGGAAGAACATGTGCTTTTCATGCAGTAAAATTAACTTGGATGTATTTCTTTCACGAAATCACAGCATGTTCTTCCCATAGGTTTTGTGTAACTAATGCGCCAGTCTGCTGATAAATGAAATTATTTTTAAGGTCACTTCCATTACAAAGACTCTAAGAAGTATTTCATTTGAATTTTATAGAAATACTGACTGTACTCAGTTTTACAAACATGAAAATGGAGTTTATGTAAAATCGAATTAATATACTGTATACGGGCAAGAACCTAAAGCAGAATACTCAGATGCAGATGGATATTGAGGGGAAATGGTAGAAGTGATCAATTATTTTAACTCTCAAACTGAGCACAAAATCCTGCATTTATGAAAAGCAAACATAAATGAAAACTCTTCCTTTAATTGGAGAGTATCACACCGTTGGATACCTTCTAATTCTGCAATCACTGTACAACCCAGCGAATAAGAGGATTTAGTGGTTGGATCCATGTTCTTAATCTGTATACATTTGCATTTCAAAAGGCCAACTAGCTTCACCTAAGTGAGCCCTAACAGCAATGAAAAAGAACTCAAGGGAAAATGTATAGTCTGATCTATGCAGCTATTCCTGCATCGGATTAATTTATCTAACTCTGAAATATTGCCTCAATCCTTAGAATAGACAAACAAACCTCTACCTGATACATTTAGTAATTCTAATTGGCAGATTGCAGGCATCATTCATTAGACAACCACAACCCCACTATTCCACTGATAAAAATCACCCAGATAATTATTGGCCTATTACCTTATGAAACCAGAATCTGTTTCTGCAAAGATAAAATTGTAGTAAAGTCTTCTTACTTTAAAGAACTAAAAACAGCCCACATATTAAATATTAAAATTATATGATTGTATCTTCGATATTGAGGAAACATCTGACATCCTGCTTGCCGTAGAGCAAGAATTCCTAAACTATTCACTCACTGACCACGTCATGAAGTTTCAGATTTTTCATGAACACCCAAAATTTAACAAAAGTTCAAATGAGCTATAAGGTTTGATATTGATGACTTTGGAGAACCCTGCTCTAAAGAATGGCCTGTTAACTATTTATTTATGTGATGAATAGAAAACACTCTCAACCCCAGCCCACTGTAAAGGCAACCATCATAGTGAATCTTGGTTTTTTTCTATGAGTCAGAAATAATTATGTTTTACTTTTTCTGGCCCATAAGTACTGCATAGTCTGCCTGCTTCATGACATTTTATTGTAAGAAAATATATCTATTCCAGTTGTTAGATGTGCGGCTAGCAAGAATGCCCTCCCTTCCCTCTAATCACTGATCCACAACCACTTTATACTAGAATATTGGGCTTCGTGCCCCTTTCTGAAGGAACCACTGCAGGTGAAAATTTCACGGTGAAATAATGGAGTTAATAATTCATGAGTGAAAATGTCAAGGATTCTTCCAATTTCCCTTATAAACCAGGGGACATGATGAAAATAAAACTGTGGTGTGTTTCAGTCTTTGGATTAAGACTGGACGTTCCAGACAGAAAATTGCTAAGTAGAAGGGTGAATACTGTTTGCTTGAACAGACTGGGACAAATAAAGAAGCAGAGGAATTCCCCAATCAAGGACTCTGTTAAGTGCATTCCAGTCAACATCTGGGGAAGATGCCAGGGAAAAAATAAAAATGCAATATTTAGATACAGATAGTCCTCTTTTACCCCCACAATTTGGACCAGAATTTATTATTGCTAAGCAAGGCAGTTATTAAGTAAGTCGTGCCCAATTTTACATTCTCTTGCGCCATGGTTGTTAAGTGAATCATTGAAATTGTTAGGAAAATCTTAGCAGTCATTCCATGAACCATAGTGAATCATTGAAATTGTTAGGAAAATCTTAGCAGTCATTCCATGAACCATACAGTCATTAAATGGGTCTGGCTTCCCTCACTGATGTCATTTGCCACAAGCTGGCTGGGATGGTCATACATGGTAATCACTTGAACCTAGGATGTTGCAGCCATTGTAAGTATTTGCCAATTGCTAAGGTTCAAATTTTGATTTTAACTCTGAAAAAGTTGCCATAGTTGTAAGGGTGAGCGCCAGTTGTACATCACTTTTCTTCAGTGCCATGGTAACTTCAAATGGTTACTAAATGAATGGTTGGAAACCAGGATGATCTGTAGCCAATTTCATTTCCAGTCAATTTCAGCAGTTGGGATAAAAAGCTTAAGGCTGCTGAACAGAAAATGTCCTGAGCCAAAACTGCTATACTCTCAGCTCTTAAAGCTTAAAGCTTTTAAAGGTAAGCAAGGTCAGGGAACATTCCAATTATTCAAAACAACAGTCTGAGAATGTTCGCCTACATTGCTTCTTATACCAAACAAAATCAATAATAGTTATTTTGAGTTTCTTTCTGATGCTCTGTATTTTCCCAGGACAATGGGATGTCATTTTATCTCCCTTAATAGTTCATTGTTTTCTTCTCCAGAGTCTACATTCCTTTGCAAATATTCTAGGCCTCTAATTTTTAATTGGGTATTTACTGGGCATTCCCTGTTGTATAAAATATAAAATTGTAATTTAGTGGATCAGCTAGAAAGAAAGAATGATCCACAATCATAAGCAGATTTCTGTGCATCATTTCTGTATCTCTGAAGCACTCCTGGATGTAGCACAAAATGTTAAGCACCTCTCTTGCAGCCACAGCACTTTCCTGACTTGTTAAATTTTATTCCAAGACTGCTTTTTCAGAAGTCATGTTATCAAGCAGGTATTCCTCAGTCTGTATGTCTACATTTGATTTTGTATTTGAATGCATTTTATTAATTTATGTTAAATTTTATTGTACCAGTAGCTGTTCTTTCTAATTTTGTGTCATCTGCAAATGTGATAATCATTTCTTAGAGCCCTTCAGTCAACATTAATGCCAATGTACAAAAAATACGTAGCCAAAACTGAAGCTTAAGTGATCTCATGTCATCACATTCTGCTTCAATTTGATGAAAACTCTTTTAGTATAACACTGGAGTCAGTTTTGTAAATGCTTGACCATGACCTCTAGCCCATATTTGTTAATCAGAACGTTATGGAGTATTCTCTAATGGTTTTCTGAATTTAAGACAGTGTGTGCATGTGCACACACACACAGAATTTCCACAATTTGATTGAGAGCTAACCTCTCAATCAAAAATGAAGATTTTTTTCTCTAAAAAAAATTAATGCTGATGTTTGGTATTCACACAATTATCATTTTGTTCACAGACTGAACTCTTTTGATCTTCTCTATAATGTTCCCAAGTCAACATGACTGATCTAAAGTTCCTGGGTTATTCTTTTTCCTGCTTTTTATAAGTATATAAAATATAAATTTATATTTATAATATTTGTCCTCTGGTAATTATCTAGTATTTCATGAAACCAATAAATTAGGCCAGCCTATCAGCAACTTTGTTTAATACTCTAACTCATATCTCATTGGGGCCTAGAAATTTAAATTCATTAAAATACATAGCAATTACGAATATGTTTGTATTGACTTTAAGCTTTAGTTATTTCCCTTATATTGCTAGCAATGTAATTCTGCATATTTTCTTTTCAGAAAAGACCAAACCAAAACTTAGAATAGCAGTTGTGTTTCTACATTGTTAGACACACTTTTTAGATGTATTTCTTTGTAACTACATGTCTGTTGGAACAAAGAAATCTGAAGAGTAACAGGAATTGTGTTTGGAGAAATGCAAATCTACTATTTTATACTACTGTCCTTTTAAATCTTCCACTTTAACTTTTTATACAGAGACACATTTTTTATTATTTTTCCTTGTACTTTCACTGCATTCTTTATTTTCTCTCATAACCTTCCATTTGCTTCTTTCTTTCTTTCTTTCTTTCTTTCTTTCTTTCTTTCTTTCTTTCTTTCTTTCTTTCCTTTCTTTCTTTCTTTCTTTCTTTCTTTCTTTCTTTCTTTCTTTCTTTCTTTCTCTTTCTGTTTCTTGGTTTTAATCTTTCACAACCATTTTTATTTCCTTCTCTGGTTTTCATTGTAATAGTTATAATAACCACCCTTCTGGTATGGCATACCAGCGTTTCTGTGAATAGAGTTTTATGAAGAGATATTCCTCTAGGAGAAGGGACATTTATCTTGATTTTTCTTTCTCCTTGAAGTCACCATTTCCTCTGTTCCCTTGGATACATTCTACAGAGAGTGTGGGAATCCTCCAGAATAAATTGACAAAATGATGCAGGAATGAATGGAAACAATTTCTTTAATCGGAACTATTTTCTGTTCTCATAGCCATTTACAAAAATATAAAGAAGATACTTCTTGGTGCTAGCAGACTGTATGTGTAAAATTAAAAGCAATAATGTTTGTGATATTTTAGCCAATTACACAGTGAGAATAGTTTTCATCATAATATCATATGCTTTGTCAGTAGAAAACAATTTGAAATGCTATCAACTAGAATGTTGTCTTTAAAAATATCATCACTTTCACTTTAGAGTGTTGTATATATTTAACAAAGCATCCCTTCCAGCAAGCATTTGTAAAAAGTTCATCTTGAAATTGAGTCAAAATAATTTCTAAAGCACTTATCAACCCTTATTACTGGGGGGGGGGGGGGGGGTTTCCCTGAAATAGGGAGAACAATCAGAATGAAATTAAATGGCCAGAGGAAAAAATATATAAAAAGAAGACAATTTGCATTAAGCAATGAGTGATGCCTTTCTAAAGCCGAATGTATTAAAGAAAGATCTGAGCCTTTGATTGATTTAACCTTAACTATCACTGCTATCAAAATAATAAGTGGTGTTATGATTCATGTTTACAACTGCCCACCATTTTCTGATGATCTAATGTAAATGTTACGCAGAAAGAGGAACAAAAGAAGTACTTAGCACAATCCTAATTAACTGCTAAGGCATTTAGGTGAACCTGTTAGTTTTTTTAAAAGTCTGCATACGCATAGTATAAACAGTTTGAGTGGAAAATTCAATATCCTTTTTAGGAAGCTCACTCCTAATATATATCAACGGGATGTTCATTATTTCTTTTTGCTGCTTTTTTCCCCCTCTGAAGGACATTAAGGAACTCATTAAATTTGCCATTGAAGCAGAGATTTCTAAACTACAGCAGGACAAGACTTTTTATTGATGTAAGTGGGAGTGGTAGATAGTGACAAGAATGTTAAACACTAAGGAATATGTATCAGACCAGTAAGCAGAAAGCAATAAATATATTTTATTTAAGAACTGGGTAAAATAATCTTTATCTCTATACTAAAGATATATGTGTATACAATGATATGAAAATCTCAAATTAGTACTAATATAACTGAAGTAAACCTCGGCTTCTTTGTAAATTATAGCATATAACATATGGCATTAATTGAAGGAGGTATGGGTCAGTCTAAAAACTTTTCAGTTCCCTGTAAATTAATCCTATACAGTTCATGATGTACATTCCTAAAGCCATTTTCAAATTAAAGTTTCCCAGATTTATTTATGCATTTTGTAAATTTTTCTGTCTCTCTTATTTATCCGTCCATCCATCCATCTATCCATCCATCTCCACTTTCTCTTTCTTTAGTTATAAAATTTTAATTTTAAACCACCAAGGATTTTCTTCTATTGATATCAATTTGTTTAAAAATGTGGACATACCAAAAATAAATTATACAATATCTCTATATCATTATATATAATGCATTGTTTTAAGTCAAAATTCGAACATATCAGTCACAATGCCAAATATGTATGTCAGGTAACTTTGGAATTAATATAAATGTTTCATGATTATGATACTGCAAATGTATGACAGTAGTATATTTTTTAACTGGATTTGATTATGTGCCAGAACTCCGCCCCCCCTCCCTCATATGAAGGTTTATGTGTTGTTAATAAACCCAGCTAGATCCTCTTAATTATTTGGGCCTTATGGTATAAATTCTAATGCCGCGAAAGTAGGTGCTTGCATTTCATACTGATTACCTATTGTTTTGGAAGAATTGTTAAATGAATGGGACCAGTCTGAATTACTTGGAATTCAACACATTGGTACGGTCTATTAATCTATGAACTATGGTCAACTAGAGTTATAGAAAGTATTTAGTTTAAAAATTCTTTGTAATATTGCTGGTTATTAAATTTCCAATATTTCTCGGTATTCTTTGTGTTAAGATATCAATTGAAAAAACCATCCCAGATACTGATTTACCAACCTAGAATAATCAATATATAAATCATTACAATTGGACTGATTGTCAGAAAGGCCCTATTAAAAGCCAGATCACAAAAACAGAACAACACAATACCTCTGATTCAGTGGTGGGTTTCAAATTTTTTTAGAACCTCTTCTGTAGGTGTGGCTTGTTTTGTGGGAGTGGCTTGCCAGCCATGTGATTGGATGTCAGTAGCTTCCAGCCATGTGACCGGGTGGGAGTGGCTTGCCAGACATGTAATTGGGTGGGCATGGCCAACTTGTAAAATGTGGTGAAACTCACTTAACAATGCTCTTGCTTAGCAACCAAAATTAATGCCAGGAACTCTGGCATTAAAGTGTGCAAGTCTTAAAGCTGTCAAGTTACACGACCCTTGCACCCCTAACCCTTTAGAAAAAAAAACCCAAACTTGACAGCTTTAAGACTTGTGGACTTCAACTCCCAGAATTCCTCCTCTCGCTCTTCATCTTGATGATGTGCAGACGGGCGGGGGGGAGCTTTAACTGGTTATAAAAGGCACTGTAGATTTGTGGAACCTCTTCTATAGAAGAGGTTAGAACTGGCAGGAACCTACCCCTGCTCTGATTGTTACCTACAGCTCACAATTTAAGCTGTTCAAAGACATCATTAATAATCTAAAGCCTATACTGGACATTTTACTTTCTCAGACATGTGTTAGCATATTCATATTGCATTCAGGCAACCACTCACGCTCTGGCAGATTCTTACAAACAACAAGTAACTACATGAAAATGGTACTAACATGGAAACTAGACTCTGTAACAAACCAGATACTAGCTTTGCATTCAAATCAACAATACATTTATATGCTTCCGTAGCTTCAGAAACATCTTTAACATTTTGGCATATTCTATTACAGATTTCAGAGTAGCAATTTTGAAAGAAAAATACTATTTTTCTTTTTGTGTGAATGGCTGAATTTGCATAAATGAGTACGTTTTAATCTCAGGTGTGAACTAATAAAATGATTTTAACACATTATAATTGCTAATTGATAAGATACCTGTAATCTGTCCTTCATGGAACCATCATCTGCATAGCTACATTTTGTTTCCTCCCTCTTACATGACTTAAGCTACTCTGTGCATCTGATGAAATCAGCTGAACCTCACAAAAGCTTGTGACCTATTATCAAATTTCCTGGTTTTAAAAGGGACTATCATACACTTTCTGATTTTGATTACTCTAAACTAATTGTCCTTTTCCCATTAATACATGCACTCCATCTTCATCTCTTTTTCTTTTTTATGGTCATATAAAACAAGTTATATCTTAAGCTGTATCACCTCAAAAATATAATATAACATTAGTTCAGGAAATCAGACCAGAAATGCCAGAAGTCCATGTCTTTAAGGAAAAAGCTTTAAATCTGATGCTTCCAAATAAACAGCAAGCTCAGCCATAGAGTAGGTATAACATGCAAGGACTAAAAGCAGGCTAAAGATACAGTTGAATGCACAATTCAATTAAATTTAAATAGATTTAGCCCAACTGCTCTGTCAACAGCTGCAAGTCAATGCTCTACATGGGCCAATGGTGCATTCATTACTACTTACCTATAGAATGTTTTTTTTTCCCTCCCTATTTTAAAGAGAACAGTGAATAACCCTACTTCTGCTGGAAACTCTGATACAATCAAAGGGAATAAATGGTATGGGTGTTTTATGGAAATGAATAATGTTCTTACATTTTTTCCTGGACTTTTACAACTAGGAGATGTCATAGCAAAATGTAGTGTAAAATAACAGTAGAGAATATTGGAAGTGTAGCACCAGAAGCATTGATTCTTTGTACTCTTTTAACATAATATCCAACAGACATGTTAAAAATAGAAAGAGCAAACAGAGGCTTTTTCTTTTCTTCTTGTACCTGCTTTTTCTTTTCATGATTGAATTCTTGAACTATTCCCTTCAGTCTACTCAACCTTCTTTCTTTCCTTTCTTCCTACCAGAGAATTCACTTTTTTTCCCTTTGAGCATGAAATTGTCTCAATAAAATGTATTTGTTCTGAACCTTAAACAGTTATCTATAACTATACTATAACCCAGTGGTGGGTTCCTGCCGGATCGCACCGGATCGCGCGCGCTCCCTTTCAGCGCTCCACCTGGCTCGCGCGCTCCCTTTCAGCGCTCCACCTGGCTCGCGCGCTCCCTTTCAGCGCTCCACCTGGCTCGCGCGCTCCCTTTCAGCGCTACACCTGGCTCGCGCGCTCCCTTTCAGCGCTCCACCTGGCTCGCGCGCTCCCTTTCAGCGCTACACCTGGCTCGCGCGCTCCCTTCCGGCGCTAAAACCGGAAGTACAGTCTTGCCCCGCCCCTGGCGAAGCAACGACGCCTGCCTGCGCTCCACCAGCTCGGCTGGGAACGGAGATGTTAGCGCCTGAGGAAACATCTCCGTTCCCAGCCGAGCTGGTGGAGCGCAGGCAGGCGTCGTTGCTTCGCCAGGGGCGGGGCAAGACTTTACTTCCGGTTTTAGCGCCGGAAGGGAGCGCGCAAGCCAGGTGTAGCGCTGAAAGGGAGCGCGCGAGCCAGGTGGAGCGCTGAAAGGGAGCGCGCGAGCCAGGTGGAGCGCTGAAAGGGAGCGCGCACGATCCGGTGCGATCCGGCAGGAACCCACCACTGCTATAACCTAATAGAATAGATATACCTATAAATGTTTTCTTTGTCCTTATATATACCCCAATAAATGAACTGAAGAAAGCTATATGGGGTTACCTAAAATTTTCCCTTGTATAAAATTTGTTCATGGAGAATTGTTGCCGTAATTGATTGTCAAAAATGGTGAACGGGATATTGTTTTCTCAAATGCATGCCTAGGCTTAAACCATTTCTGGGTGCATTGTTCAGCTACATCTCATTATCCTTGTTCTCTTTTCTTTTGTTTTTTGTTTTGACCAGTCAGTCATGTCCAACTCTTGACAATTTTTCAGGCAAGGATTCTCCATGCTACTGCATCAAGCATAGCTTCTTTCAATTGTCAGATCTTTGCATCAGTTTTGATATTATCAAGGCAACATGTTCTTTGCTTGCCCCTTCTTTTTGTTCCACTAACCATTACTAGCATTATTGACTTCTCCAATGAATTTGCATACATGACATGGCCAATGTAAATTGGATGTGGTCTTGTGCTTTTGACTTCTAGTTATGTGTCTGTGTTATATGATTCATCAAATCTCTGTTGGTTGCTCTGGCTAACCATTGTATATGCAGTAATTTAAAGTTAAAAGGCATCAATTCCTCTTTAATTTAATGTTCTTAATATTCAATTCTCACACCCATACATCATTATAGGGAAAACTAATATTCTAACCAGCCTGCTTTTAGCATTAGAGTATATCAATATCTCTGTTTAAACAGATCTTATTCATGGTAACCATTGTAGTGTGGCCTAAAGTAATTCAGGAATAGAACTGTCTTCAGAGATTTTTTTTTATCCAAAGATAAGTTATTTAACTAATTCAATTTCCTCCTTGTGGATTTTAAACATTTCATGTCCATCTGCAGCTATTGTCATCATCTTTATTTTCCCGATGTTAAGACTCATTGTACTTTTTTAAACTTTTGTCTTTGATTTCCAAATCATTTTTTCTAGGTCTTCCTTATTTTCAAATAATGGTGTTGTATAATTTGTGTACTTTAAATTATTTATGATTCTCCCCCTCAATCTACACTCCAACATCAGCCCCACATGATCATTGCAGCATATATATTGACAAAAAATGAAAATAAAATGCATCCCTTACTGATCCTGAACCAATCTGTGTTACCATAGAGTATTCTCAGTGTTGCCTCCTGTTCAGTATACAGTGATCTTATAAATCTGATCAGGTGGGTTGGGACACCAAGATCGTGCAAAGCCACCCATGGCTTATTGTGTTCTAAATACTCAAGAGCTTTTCTATAGTCTATAAATCACATATATAGATCTTTTTATATATATATTCATGTGCCTTTTCCATAATTCACCTGATATTAGCAATATGATCTTGATTGCTATGCCCCTTTCTAAAGCCAGCTTGAACATCAGGTAACTCCTGATCGATGACATTCTGTAATCATTGTTTAATGATCTTTAACAGAATCTTGCTTGCATGAGAAATCAATGCAATCATGTGATAGCTGGAGTAGTTTCTGGCATCATCTTTCTTTACTAATGGGATAAAAACAGATATTTTCCAGTCCTTATGACATTGACATGTAGATCATATTTCTTGTGATTATATCATATTACAGTGATTATGTTAACTGCCATTGGTCTCAGTAATTCTACAAATATTCCATTAAAACTTGAGGCTTTCCAGTTTGGCAATTTTTATGTGACCCATTTTACTTCTTCTTTCAAGATGTTTGATTCTTTATTAATTGGGCTGTCATCATCATTCTGATAATGTAAGTCAAACTGCTATAGAGTCCTTCTGTATATTCTTTCCATCTATTCTTGATCTTCTGCTGGTCACTTAGTGTTGTGGCCCACTGGCAGCAAGCAGAGCTTGCAGCAGAGTCAGACAGGGATGGGGTTGGGGAGGAACATGGGCCAGTCCTAGGGGTTGAGGAAAGCTCAGAGGTCAGAGGCAGAGAGGGACAGTAGTGAGGCAGAACAGTTGGAGCATACGCAGAGGTGCCAGAAGACAAAAACAACTAAGAAAGCATGGTTGATTTAGGAATAAAGCCACACCCCTTCCATAAGAAACAAAAGAGGAACAAACGGGGAGTAGGCTTTTGCAGAAAACAATTTGTTCATTTGCTCATTTCAAGAGTGGAGAGTTCTGTTTGTGACTATAAGAGACTCTGTTAAGTTTGCCTTGCCATGCATCTGGAAATTAGTTATCTGGCAGAGCTCCAAACAAGATAAGATGTGGGTGGATAAACATTCCTCTGAAAGACTGTTTGCTAAGCATTGTTGACTGTGAATGAAAGGAATTTACAGTCGTGTAAAAGAGGTTTTGTCGGGACCAAGACTTTGCTTCTTGCTTTCTAAGGAAGCTTGGGTAAGAACACTTAGTATGTTACCTTTGCAGTCTTTAACCCTTCACAGACCATCTATTGTGATGGTGTCATCAAATAACCACTTGTTTCTTCTTTTTTGGTTTTTGGTGTGACACATGCTTTCCAGCAATTTCAAGTTGTTATCTTGGATCTCTCACCACTGTTTCTTTTGGATCTTTCCCTTCTTGATTCAGTGGTTCAAACCTTAAGTTGTATGCCATGCATAGGTGAAATGTTTTTCACATTACATTTTGTGGAGATAGTATTTTTTTTTCTCTTTGCAAAATTTGAGTTTTAGTTTAGACCAGTGGTAGTCAACCTTTTTCTACCTACCGCCCACTAATGGATCTTTCTTGATGGAAAAATTTCCTTACCGCCCACCAGTTTTGTCCTTCGACTTCTCCTCCTCCTCCTTTCCCCACAACCCCACTCCCTTCTAGCAGTGATGAAGTTACCTAGTTTGGTAATGAAATGTCTGTAAGAAAACCACCAAGCTCAGAAAGCAGCAAGGATCCCACTATCACCCACCTCCTCTTTCTCCCTTTCTTTCTCCCTTTTGTCTTTTCTGCTCCTCCCCCCCCCCCTTTCTATCACTTCACCAGCTCAGGCGCGACCGGAGAAGTTTCTCTTCTCAGAAATGTCTTCAGTGGAGCGGTGGCAGCCTGGCAGGCTAAGCCTGCGTCCCTTTCAGGAGCTTCACTGAGGAAACTTCTCCGGTCGCGCCTGAGCTGGTGAAGCGCAGGCAAGCGCCGTCCCATCGCCAGGGAAACAGTGAGTGAGGTGAATCGCGTGGTTGCTCAGATCACACGGGTGCAGCCCGACTGGAGAAGTTTCTCTTCTCAGAAATGTCTTCTCGGGCGGCGCCATGTGATCTGAGCCACCACGCGATTCATCTCACTCACTGTTTCCCTGGCGATGGGACGGCGCTTGCCTGCGCTCCACCAGCTCAGGCGCGACTGGAGAAGTTTCCTCCCCTTCCTCTTCCCACGTGTTTGCTTGTGCACGCGCTTGTGCTTGCCTGCCCACTCACACAAAAGGAGGTTTTAACCTCCGAAATCCCTAACGTACGCATTCTCACGCGCGTTAGTTCAAAAGGAGGTTTTAACCTCCAAAATCCCCACCGCCCACCTGGAATCCCAAAACGCCCACTAGTGGGCGGTAGGGACCAGGTTGATGACCCATGGTTTAGACCTTAATAGCTACAATCAGTGCCAGGAAATGTTGTAACAGATGCAACTGAATCTTTCCAGTATTGTTGCCATAAAATGAAGTCTATCTAATTTTTATGTTGTCTATTTGATGTTACACATGTGTAGAAATGTTGCTTGTGTTGAATAGACCATATGATCATTAAGTTGAAATTATTTTTATGGCAAAATTGCAGTAGGCGATAGTCAGCTTCATTCTGTTCACCTAGCCCAAACTTGCCTACTATTCTTGCAACTTCTCCTTGTCCTAGTTCAATTTCATCATAATTTAAGTCTACAAGTGGGATATAGATTTATAGTATGGCGATGTTGAGTGGCTTGTCTCGAATTTGAATAGCTATTATAATGCTTGCTGTACGCTCTGATTCTCAACACACTTAGCTACTTGTTTGGTTAATCAGAATGCAACTGCTTTTTGTCTGGTCATTTGCAGAAAAATAAACCACAAACGCATCTGATTTGAATTGACCATTGCCTCTTCAGTTTAACTCACTGATGCCAAGGACGTTCACTCTAATCATTTCTCTTTTTATGATTTTGAATTTCCTAAGAGACATGCTTCAATTATTCCGTGTTCCAATTTGATATAACTTTATACAGCATAGGTGACCTCTTTCACCATCTATTGTTGGGCTTTTCAAAGCTTTCTTTCACCAATCATTGCTTTCACTAACCCTACCCATGAAACAAACAAAATGTTTAAAAGTTTTGATATTTATGAAATTAGTTACCAAACACATCTTAATTATACCCCGTTTCCCTGAAAATAAAACCTTCCTAGACAATAAGCCCAATTGGACTTTTGAGTGCCTGCGCTAAAATAAGTCTTCCCCTAAAAATAAGCCCTCCCTGAAAATATTGCAACACAGCAGCAGCCATAAGGTGACCATGCTCACAGCCTCTGCACATCAAAAATAATAAGACCTCCCCAAAAATAAGGCCAAGTGCTTATTTTGGGGGTCAAAAGAAAACAAGACCCTGTCTTATTTTCAGGGAAACACAATATTAAAGTTACCAAAATATCTTTAAAATCCCCAAGTCATGTCACAACTTTTATGCACCCCTAATTCTTGGAAATTGAAAGTGGAAAAAATTGACATGCCCTACCTCTCATTTATCCAGGCTTGGGATCAGCATATGGTTGATGAGTCAATATATGTCTGGATTATGTATTATTCATCCATAATCATACGAAAAAGTACCTATAGTATTATGATGGATTGAAGCCATCAATGGTGAGCCAAATTTAACAGATTTTTTAAATCAATTTATCTTTGAAAAAGCAAGACATTTTTATAGTAATAATGGAGAATCTAATAGTTTGAAATGAATTATTATGATTTTTTTATATGCAGGTCTCTATAAAAAACCTACACTTTAGAGCAGTGTTCTTCAAAGTTGATAATGAACTCTCTACATTGTGACCAATCTTTAATAAACAACCATTAATAAATATGTGTTATGTACAATTAAATTCCCAGTAACACATTTTGTACAATTTAAATAGAAATGGCATGTTGAAATCCTGGATGATTCAGTTTTAAATTCCTAAAATGTTCTGAATAATATTAAATGAGTTTCAAAGGGAGGCCTACAAAATGTATGACAGACACAGAGATGAAAATAAGGAATAGTGTAAAGGGCAAAGCAGATATTTAAAACAGATATTAAATCATCAAGGAAATATTCATTTCAAGATGAGAGTTTTTGGAAACTTTCACTTTCCAATTGATTATAAAAAGGAACAGATCTTCCTAAGCATACATCTTATCTGGGAAGTACTGGGAAAGTTGACTGACAGCAGAAAATCTTCACAAACTAGCTCAAACTTCTATGAAGCTGTCACTTCAGTTCACAATGTACTTTTGAATTCACAAACGGTGACCATTTGTAGTGTTCATATTCTATTTCTTGAATTTATCTTTTTCTGAAGAATATCGTTATTTTTTAAAAAAAAACTAACATAAGATCCCCAGAAGCATATTTTAAACCTGTGTCTTCTGCTATTTTTCTTTCCCTTTTTTCATAGTTTAGCCTGTCACTTATTAAGAGTCATTTTTAAACTATCAAAGTATACTTATCTTCCTTATTTATGAAGCCCAAGATGGGATTCCACAGAAGGTCTTTTATTTATTATTATGCCTTTCATGAGGCTTTGATATAAATGCGACTTCATTTTAGGATAAAGTAATAGAACAATAGTCTATTTGTTTTTGGCTGTATTCATTTAATTGCCAATCCTCCTTTATGTAATAAATTAGAGAACTTGAAGCTAACTGATTATATTGCTTGAACTGCAGAGATAGAAGTAATCCACTTATTCATCTCTGCATAGAGATGAAATGATTGATTTGATTTGAACTGAAACAATTGTAAAATATGAATTTGGATAACTATATGTCCAAAAAGATTAATTTGATTAATACATTTAAAAGCACTATTTATGTGATCTACAATTTTATTTACTTAATACGTATTCCCATTTTAATGAACTTTAATTTTAATTAATTCTCTAGACACTCATATTTTAAAACTAGAAATGTCTTACTAGCAAGTGATAATTACACAATTTTATTCAGAAATTCTTATAGTTTGTGACATGGACCATTCATTATAATGTATGATATATTTTTCTTAATTAAACAGTATTTCATTATGTTTTTTTGTTAAAAACTAGCAAATGAAACCCGGCAATGAGGGTTGAAGAAGATTCCTAAACAAAACTGCACTTAAATGTGAAACTTCATAAGGGCTAAATAAGGCAAAACAAATCTGTATATCTACTTTGATGTAAAAACTAAGGTTGCCAATTAGAGACAAGTATTAATGATTATTCATAATCTTTTATTTGTTTACTACCTATTCCTTTAAAAACAATGAAATAAAAATCATGTTCACTTTCTAAATTCAGCATTTTTTGCCAGATAATTGTACAAATTGAATTTTAGGCTTCTAAATTTGTTTGTGACTTCATTTGTATTTTCACTACCTACTCTCCACTGATTCAAAAAGTCATATTAATACTAGAATAACAGAGTTGGAATGGACATTGGAAGTCTTCTAGTCCAACCTTCTGCTTAGTCAGAAAACCCTACACCACTTCAGACAAATGGTTATCCAATCTCTTCTTTAAAACTTCCAGTATTGGTGCATTTACAACTTCTAGAGGCAAGTTGTTCCACTGATTAATTGTTCTAACTGTCAGGAAATTTCTCCTTAGTTCTAAGTTGCTGCTGTCCTTGATTACTTTCTACTCATTGCTTTTTGTCCTACCCTTGGGTGCTTTGGAGAATAGTTTGACTCCCTCTTCTAGCAAACCACAAAATTTGAACAAATGTTTAAATTTATTTATTTAACTTATTTCTTCCATTCATATGTAGTGCTGACATGGAACTTCATTTATCAAATTTCTATCAGTTATAGCACAAATATGTATACATGACATTAGAATAGAAAATGATATGATACTTATATTGATCCTTTCATTGGTATAAATATGGTCAAAGAAGACTTAGTTGTTCTGTTATTACAATTCAATGCCCAAACAATTCTTGAAGGAGTGTCTATGCCATTCTAGACAAATGGCTGTCCAATCTACATCCCTGCGACCAATTCGCTCTCACAGGGAGGGACTTCTCCGGGTGCCGTCCACCAAGC
The DNA here is from genome assembly GCF_964273705.1 of Natrix helvetica. Lineage (NCBI taxonomy): Eukaryota > Metazoa > Chordata > Lepidosauria > Squamata > Natricidae > Natrix > Natrix helvetica. The sequence goes on along the minus strand of NC_138558.1, from coordinate 34,824,084 downwards.
AATGCCAGAGGGCGGCGCCGAGGGGCAGGGCCTTCTCTGTGATGGGCCCACCCCTGTGGAATGACCTCCCCCCCGACATCAGGACAACAACCGATCTCCGCTCCTTCCGCATGAAACTCAAGACCCACCTGTTCCGACTAGCCGGCCTGGCTTGAATTATAGCTATTCTAATCTCTCTGGATACAATTTTAAATTAGGTTTGACTCTGGGTGTTTTAATTGTTTTTTAATTGCTTTTTGCTGTTTTAATTAATTGATTATTTATTTATTGTGTGTGTATAATGCTTTTTGTATATCTCCTCCTTGTCCTTGTCATTGTCATTATGTGTTATGTAGTAAATTGTATGCCGCCCCGAGTCCCTTGGTGGAGAGGGTGCGGCATATAAAAATGATTAATAAATAAATAAATAAATAAATCTCTTCTTAAAAATCTCCACTGAGGAGCACCTACAACTTCTGAAGGCAAACCATCCCACTGATTAATTGAGCAGCAATAGAAATTGTAAGAATGAACAACTCAAGGTAGCATATATCTTATATGCTTCCCTCCTCCTATTTTGCCCACAATAACAAATTTGTGAGGTGTTATGGGCTGAGAGAGAGAGTAATTGGCCCAAAGTCACCCAGCTGGCTTTCATGGCTAAGGTGGGATCAGCATTCACAGACTCCCAGTTTCTACCTTGTATCTTAACCACTAGATCAAACTGGCTTCTACAAAACCAAACTGGCTCTCAATACATTGCAGTTAAAAGTTAATCAGTTTGATAACAGTTAAACATCTTTTTAGTCATGACTTTTGGACTGGGAATATGACTGTTGTTAACTAGCAATTTCTTGCAGGTTTTATGGGTTCTTTCCCAGACATAACTAGATGTGAGATTGGGCTATGGGGATCACGGGGATTGTAGCTTACTTATCTTCAACCCTGCAGTAGAGCAGCATTTCTGCTCAAGTTCCATAGCTCTGTATCTGAGTTGGCAGTGGGATTCCCAGGGCTTATGGTCCTGGAGAATTTCAAATTGCCTTTTTTGAACCCAAAGGTCAATGGTAACATGGAGTTCATGGGTCTCTAACCCCGCCAGCTGGATTCCTGGCTGTTTATTTCTCTGTGATGAGAACGCAGAGGATGTATAGTTTCTACAACACTTCAAGTATCAACTTCACATCTCATACACAGCATGGTTGTATAGTTTGGAAACGCATGGATGTATAGTTTCTAGAACTACAACACTTCAAGTATCAACTTCACATCTCATACACAGCACCAAGAACTCTATTATGATTTAAAGTATTTATAAAGATGAATACTGCCAGCACCTTATTGAGTATAGTTGGTGAAGAAGATTTCAATGACTTACCAAAAAATAGTTTAACAATATTAAACATTTACTAGATATTGCTTTAGTTCAAATGCTAACATAATACTAAGTTTTCTGCTAAAGAACATTTTGGGCCAATTATGCTAGCAAGACTAATTCTTTCACTGTATTTCTGCTTCCCATTTTCTGCCACTTGTTAAGTTGGAAAAGCCTACAATACATCATGCTCACCACTTGAACCATATTAAACTCTTGTTTGAGAGACATGTTAAAGGTATACCTCATTTGTGTTCTATTTTCTTACCACTTACAGAACTTGTTACAGAGAACAATTCAGACAATTATGTAATGGCTTTTTGTTTTGTAGTACTTCACTTTTAGATTTTAATGAGCTGTCCAAGTATTATACCACTTTGTTATTTACCCTTGACATAAATTCAACTCTTTTTATGAGTTTAACTAGATACATAGCAAAAACATCATCAATTTATATTAGATATCCCCTAGCTCCCTTTATACTAATCTCTCAACTAAGTAACATCAGCCTCAAAGAATCCTAAGTATTAATTTTGTATTGATAGCTACCATTTAAAAAAAGCACAATTATCGTTCTAGAAATATATATATGTGTGTGTGTGTGTGTGTGTGTGTGTGTGTGTGTGTGTGTGTGTATGTGTATGTATGTATGTATATGTATATGTATATGTATATATGCATGTGTGTGTGTGTGTGTGTGTGTGTGTGTGTGTGGTATTTGTGCTGATAAATAAATAAAGGGAGACTAGTATAGATCTATTTCAAGCTATTTATCTCTCATCAGCTAGCCATACCCTTACTGGGATTTGAACTAGTCTCCCTTTATTTATTTATCAGCACAAATACAACACAAACATAGCAAAGGCAACATTAAAAATAAAAATATGGTTTTCTGCCTGGATGGTCTTCTGTTATGAGCCGAAGGACAGAAAGGGGGAGTAGTGAGCTCCCTCCCATATTGTTACTATATGATAACCTTGAATGCAAAGTGATTGATAACACTTAAATTTCTGGCAGTTTCAAAGGAATAGAGGAATAGATAAAGACACATCCACTTTGTTATCTTGGTAATGGACAAGATACAGGATGAAAGGCACAGCACAATGCAGAAAGAATTTCTACCCCCCATCAAATGACAGTTTTTATTTCTGTACAACATGCAAGAAAAAGAAAACACAACCATAAAGTACTACACTACCTTTTCTTCTGTTTAATTCTGTATTAATAAATTGCTGAGAAATGTCACCTATTTAACTTCTCCTTTGAATCAGTTTCCCTGAAGACAAATTATACATGAACACCAATAATTCTGAGATTATCGTTCTAGAAATTTCTGCAGTCTTCTCAGAAAACAACAAATGCAAAATGATTTCATTTGACATGCCTGCCATGAAAGCTACTAAAATTGTTAAAACTTCACTCAAGGGGAAAATTAATGTCATATCTACTTCAGGTGAATACTGATATCAATATCACTTTGTTCATCCAACTAACTGCTACCTTTTATGATTAGAACTGGATGTTTAGATTAGGTTTCATGCTGTGCTAAATTTTCACCAGCATTTTTAATCATTGTAATTTTGTATAAAGGACATGATTGATTGATTGATTGATTGATTTATAGAAAGGCAGAAAGACAAACAGACAGATATCTTCCAACTTTAGCAAAATTCTCACAAATACATTTTAGGATCCTGGCATTTATTTGGATACATGTATTTTGTATGTTTGCTTTATATTATACAATTGCTGCTCCAACAATATCTGCAGACTCCTGTTAAGTTCTGAGAAAAGAATGGAGGTAAGGCCAGAGTGATTTCTAACAGCTCTTTATTCAATACCGCCTGTGAGGCAACTGAACTCCATGGCTGACACATCTTCGGTTATAGGGAACTGCTAAGCCAAACAACCAATCAGGAGAAACTATTTTCCCACTTCCATAGAGGACCAAAATGAGAACTTCGCGGACACCTGTACACTATATACAATACATAATAACTCATATGTTCCCATTAAATTCTAGAATAAGACATAGGTATCTGATAAGACTGCAAAAGGATGAAAGATTATATAACAAATAATAACAGTTCTAGCATCATTGCCCAGTTTTCAGCTACAAAATAAAAAAGCAGAAAAAAGAAAGGATTTCTAAATCATTCTGATAATTAGGTAAAAAACAGTAGTCTATCTGAATAAAGAGTGGAGGCAATACTAAGGAAATTTAAAAAATGCAGCTAATAATTATTATTTGAGGCTGGAGAAACATATCTAAAAAGAGTCCAACAATAACAAATGAAGAACAGTAACTAATTTATACTTAGATAGTAGAATTTATAAATGCAAATATTTGCTGAAATCTTTAAAAAAATGCACTATTATATATTTATTTCTTTTTGGATCTTCAATATATTGAATTAAAATGATCCACCTAAAACAGAATCATATTCAATATGATTATATAAGTTATAATCATAACTTGTTATATCTATAAGAAAATCTATGTTCAGGGCAGCATACAGTGACCAAGGACTAAGGAATTTACAGCTAATGTAAAATATTTATCTTAATGTCTTTACTCTGAAGTAAACACAAATTAGGGACCAAAGGGGATGCAAAGATTCTTATACACAGGAAAAACAATTACATGGAATTTGGATTAGTTAAAATAAAATATAAAATGTGTTATTTTGGCAACAATAAATAATTTGAGGAACCCAAAATGCTATCAGGCATTATTCCTGATTACTGGATAAAGCAGGTACAATTCCTTAATGGAAAATCTGAGTGAAAAAAATGTTGGAATTATTATGGTGGCTAAGGAGATTTTTTTTTAAAGTTAGGTATACATCTGTGTTTGTGTGTGAGAGAGAGAGAGAAAGAGAGAAGAGAGACGGACAGAAATATGTCATAATGTTTAATGTCTAAAATAACCTTATGAGTTTCAAATAATCAAGTATTTCAGATAAAACTATTTATTTGAAGAAAAAAAGTACTTATTTGTACACAGTTAGAATTAATTTGGATTTTAAAGCTGGAAGAGGCTAGACAGTTGTTGGTCACTGATAAAAGTCCACTCCTGGTGACCATCTTATCTCACTGACTTATGGATTTCATGTGTTTTGGACTGCAGTTTCAAAGTTTAGTTAAAGAAATAGTTGGATCTCAAACATGTTAATCCTGTCCACTTAATTTATATTAGAAATTTATATTTTGTTCAAAAATATGAAATCCTTAATATTGCTTGTTTTTGGTTGGGCCAAACTCTCATATATAATTGCCTAGAGGCTGAAATAATCGGGACTTCCTTATGTTCCAAGCTGCTTGACAAGGTTTCTGCTTCTACTCCTTAATGTAGAGACCCTGAGAAAGATAAAAAGAACCGTTTCCTATTCTGGAATTAAGTTTATCGTGTAGATGATCAAATAATTCAGTATTATAAGACTTCTCTTCTGGTATACTAGAAATAATTGAAGAGCATGTGTGCCAAAAAAAAAAGTACTGATCATTAGTGACCTCACTGACTCAATCCTGTGTTCTAACAGAGAAAGACAGAGAAAGAAGAAAGAAATGTGTTAGAAGAACGGCCAAGCACTAAAGAAAACTAATGATGTCTATATTCAATTAGTGAGAACTTGCAATGATTAAAGGGTCACTGAGAATACAGTGTGGAAATACACAAAGGTAACAAAGTGAGACAAGTATAATGATGTTAAGGTGATATATTGAGAGAGATAACACTAAAGGGCTGGCTGAAATTGATTAACAGATAACTTACCAGCTTCCAGAAAACTGGTGAAAATCACATCCTTTGCAAATGGATATTCCGGAACGTGATCTAATGTCTGCAACTTTCTTTATAGTATGATAATCTGGTATTTTGAACATTCTTTTAGATATTGTGTCTCACTGAAGAATTTTAGCTGAGTATTTAGGAAGACTCTTGTGCTAGAGCAAAATAAAATTTTGCATTTTCTTTCCCTTTTCATGTCTTCCTCTTTTCCTCCTGGGTGTGGTTTCAAATAGTTATTTTACCGTTAATTATTTTATTTACTAAAATCTACAAAAGTCTGTCCAGATGGTATGGGTATGAGAGAGTAAACAAGCTAGCATTAAAAAGAATTGTTGCATTGCTAAGTTTGTATGAATTATTTATTTTGACTATGCAAAATATATTAGCATATTATTTTATTCATATTCATGCAGTATTAAGAGTTGCACATTTCAAATCCCATAAAAGATGAGAAGAAAGTTCCTAAAACTTAAAGTAAAGGTGTTTGTATTGTAAATATAGAGACATATACAGTTAAGTATAAGATATCTTAGTACGATATAAACCATTATTTGTTCATGGCTACTCAGTGAGCATGTCACAGTGACATGTGTTATATTAAAATACAGTGTAAATATATCTGTACTCGTTATTTAAATTAATTTAATGGATGTAGAGTAATAATTCAATGATCTGAAGCTATAAAGTCCATACTTAGAGTCAGATTTTTTTGTACCCACTCTCTGTCTTTGAGTAGGCCATGACCTCAATGATCTATGTGCTGTGACTTGTAGAGGGCCAGATGGCTAGTGCATGACAGGAGGGAAAACTCAGTGAAGGGTGAATTTTTATGCAACTTATAGCTCATCTAGATGGACCTTAGTGCTTCTTCCTAGCTACAGTATTACTGTAAGATGAATGTTAGGCCATGAAAGGGCATAGGTAGAGCATGCCATTCTCCAAAAATCAATTTTCTGAAGTGAACTTGAAGTTTAGCTGAGGCAGCTCTAAAAAATAGAAGGTGCTAAATCAGATGATGTTTTGCTCCTGACTAACTTCTAAGTTTCTTTAGAGTTGTGACTGTTGAAAGTATATTGTTAAAAAATGAACTGCAATTGCTCAAATTGAAATAGCTCTCTAAAAGGAAATTTTTAAGAATATACGTTTCATATTTCATGTAATCCACTGACTGCAATCAAAAGGTCAATGACTGCTGTTTTATAAAGAGAAAGCATGTGAATAATGGTGAAATACTTATGGACAGTATGTATTGGGAGTCATGCTACATTGTAAAAATTTGAAGCTAGGGTTATAATTCTATTTTATAATGTCTTTTACATGCACATTTTCTTATTTTGCCTGCAGTTTATTCATGGGTCATTATTTTAAAGAATAGGAAATAAGAAATGATGTCATAGCTTTAAGTTTTGTACATTTGAAAGCTTGTTATTAAATTTAGAAATATATTATGTGTCACAGGAGTATATATAAGAAAGGTTTTCTATTGTTTTGTTCTCAGTTAAGACACAAACAGCAAGTTTTTAAAACAGAATATTTATAATTTACTGAATCTGATAAATTAGATAGTCTAAAGTACATTTTTGATTGATACTGAATAGTTTTTTAATGTTCATACCTCAACATTATTAATGTTCTAGTATTTTATGGAATACTATGGCATTCACAAAGATTTGGAAGACTCAGCTACGATTCCATCTCATACATCTCAACAATTTTTAAAAACAACAACTTTCCAATAATGCATGCATTTTGCATTATCCACTCCAATTCTCCTAGCTTCTAAATGTTTACTTTTTATACTGTGTAGGCTGTTGTGGCCAGTATTTGTTGGATAGTATTGAATTGGGCTCCCCACCAACCTATTTTAGTTCAAAACCAGTTCAACTAAAGATCAATCAGAAGTCAGGTCCCCATAAGTCTCTGCTCAGTTTCCCATGGTCTTGCATAGTAAATCAACTTGGCTCTCAAGATGCCAGCTACATTTGCAGGTTAAATGTCAGGAAATCTTTCTAGACCATAGCAACTGAGTCATGAAGCTCAGTGCTGCTTTTTTAAAAAGCCATTTTGATAGCACATGACATCAGAATAAATTTCCAGATACAA